>NW_026440698.1:0-11504 GCF_025698485.1 Gossypium arboreum
AGGTTGAAAAAAAGTATATCGTCGATTCCGCCAAAAGCGAAGGAATTTCTTGATCTTAAGCAAGGTTCTATGGTTCTGGACTATGAGCGAAAATTTGTGACTTATCGTGCGAAATCATTTCATCGAAGCTATTTGTATGGCAACCGGGATTGAATGATGATATAAGGATGTTGTTGGCATTCTCGAAATCTGAGTTCGTAGTACTTGTTGGCGAGCTTTAAAGTAGAAGAGCTTAGAAAGGAGAAACAAAAAGTGATGTGGGGCTGGAGAATTGAAAGAGGTCCTGGAAAGTCTCTTCAATAGGCATCGAAGAGATTTGAGATGATGTGAACCGGTCTAGAGGCGCTTTGGGCTTTTCTAGGCGAGGGCGATCGACCCCTGTGACCACGAGTCACTTGATCGCGATGGTGGAAATGATGAGAGAGGGCGGGTGTCAACATTGTGGTAAATGGCATTGGGGAGGCTGTTGGTTTCGTGATCGCTCCTGCTATAAGTGTGGATCGGCCGACCACTTTATGAAGGATTGCGAGGATGCTTGGCAGATGTGGTCAGTGGAAACCGGGTGCTACTTGCCAGGTGGGCCACCTAGAAATATGGGCAAAGGTCGGTTGGCGGTCGGAGAGGATCTAGAGATGCTACCATCGGATCTGGGCTCGTGCTCTGCGAGGACTTAGCCATCTGGCAGGAGGATCTGCCTCTCCGGATGTCATTCGTGCTTGTCAACAAAGTGTGCAAGAAAAGTCCCCTAGTGTTAGGGTTCTTGTTTCCGGTGGACTTGATGCTTTTGCCGTTCGATGAATTGACGTTATCCTTGGTTTGGATGGGTTGACCATCGCGATGCGTCGTAAATTGCAAAAGCAAGACTATCGATTTGAGTCTTGAATAACGAGATAATTGATTAGTCTCTGGACTTAAAGGGTTGCCGGTTATAATATCGACAATGTTGGCGGAAATATGAAAAAGAGTGCGAAGCGTACCTTGCATATGTGCTCGATGACAAGGAATCGGAAAAAACCGAATCTCGCGTGGTTTGTGAATGGGATGTTTTCCACGAAGAATTGGGTTTACCACTGTTAGGAAATAGAATTTGGCATCAAGTGGTACCTACCTCCAATTTCGATAACTCCGTTCGTATGCACCACGGAATTAAAGGTTGAAATCTGGTTGCAAAATTGGTGGATAGAGGTTTTGCTCTGAGGTTTCGCCTTAGGGTGCGCGGTGTTGTTGTGAAGAAGGGATGGAACCATGCGGTCATGCATCGACTATCGTCGACAATAAGCGACGATAAAGAACAAATATCCGTTACCCGTATCGATGACTTTCGATCAAGCTGAAGAACCTCGGTGTTCGAAAATAGATTTGAGATTGGGCTATTATCAATGCGAATCAGATTGGACGTCAAGGCGCCTTGAGCGAGATATGGTCACTATGAGTTCCTAGTGATGCCGTTTGGGCTCACTAATGCCCTACGGTATTTATGGATTTAATGAATCGGATCTTGGACCATATTTGGATCGATTCATAGTTGTTCATTGATGACATCTTGGTCTATTCAAGAAATGAGATCGAACATCTTTGAACACTGCGGTTAGTCTTTGCAAATTTTCTGGGATAAGCAATTATATGCTAAGTTGACGGGGTGAGTTACGGTTAAGAGGTTAGCTTCTTGGGTCATTGGTATCCTGCGGTATTAAGTGGCGAATAAAATTTCAACCATACTTAATTGGAAGCCTCAGAAATATTCTTGAGGTTGGACTTTTTGGGCTTAGGTTATTCAAACGATTTGTAAAGGTTTCTCAACGATATGCCAGATGTGGCTCTCCAAAAAGAATGTTAAGTTGAATGGGGAATGCCAAAAAAAAAGTTTCGATCAGCGAAGACTTATTTGTTGAAGCCCCAATTCTAGTGCAACCGAATCGGCAAGAGTTTGTCATCTATAGTGGCGCCTCCCTCCTTGGGTTAAGTTGCGTAATGATGCAAGAATCGAGTTTGGCCTTCGTCGAGGCAATTGAAGCCACGAGAAAAAAATTATCCGACCCATGATCTCGAATTGGGCCATCTGTTACGCCTTAAAGATTTGGCCATTACTTATTTGGTGAAAGGTGCCATGTGTACTCGGATCACAAAAGTCTCAAATATTTGATGACCCAAAGAGACTTAAATCTGCGACAAAGGCGTTGGCTTGGCATTAAAGGATTATGGTGTCATTGACTATCACCGGAAAGCGAATGTGGTTGCGGATACCTTGGTGTAAATCATTATTAAACTTACGGCGATGAGCGATGCACTTATGCATTCGATCCGATGTGTGTTAGTAGCTAAATTGAAAGCCAAACCCTATTGATACCTCAAATTCGAAGCTCGAGAATCGACGAAGTTGGGCGCAAAAGCAATGAGTGTTTTGAACAAGGACTCGAATTTCAAATCGATGATGCGATTGTTGGAGGTTCAAAAGTAATCGTGTGTTCCAAAATTGAACTCATTTCGATAATTGAATGAAGCCCATTGTAGCGAATGGCAATCCACGAGAATCGAAGATGTACAATGATTTGAAGCGTCGGTTTTGGTGGCATGGTATGAGCGAGACATCTCCGACTTTGTTTGAGATGGTTAATATGTCAACAAGTGAAAGCGGAACATCGGTGCCTTGAGTTACTTGACCAATCCACGATCCAGTGGAAATGGGATCGAGTCACAATGGACTTTTATCCGGACGCCATTGTCGGAGTAAGAAGGATCGGTTTGGGTCATGATAGATCGATTGACTAAATGCTCACTTTGTCCCGTCGCAGTTTTCAATGGACAAATTAGCGATAAATCGTTCTCAGTTGTGAGATTACGGGGTGCCTATTTCCATCGTGTGAATAGAGATCCGAGATTTACCTGCGATTTTGGAAAAAGTTGCAAGGTTTTGGGTACCAAGTTGCATTTCCCCTTTTCCAAACCGATGGTCAATCCAGTGGATAATTGGATACTTGAGGATATGTTAAGATGTTCGTCCTCGGTTTAGTGGTTCATGGAGCGGTATTTGCGTTGATTGAATTTACTTACAACAACGACTTTAATCAAGTATTAAGATGGCACCCTCGAGGCCTTATGCGTGTAAATGCGTACACCATTGATTTGTGAGCTTGGTAAAAGCAAGATTTTGAGTGGATTTGATTAGAGATCTTTGAGCAGTAAAGTAATCCGTGAAAGTCGAAGATAGCCTCCGATCGTGAGGAAGTCGTCGCGGACTGAAGCGTAAGGATATCAGTGTCGGTGGGTAATAAAGTGTTTCTCAAGGTATCCTTGGAAAAAGATACTGGATTGGCCAGTAAGGCAAGTTGAGCCAGTTGTTGGGCCATATGAGATATCCAGCGAGTGGTCTAGTGGCATATCGTTTGATTTTGCCCCGAACTCGAAAAGGTTCACGATGTCTTTCACGTTTTGATGCTTGACGCTATAGATCCGATCCATCCATGCGTGATTAGTCCATCGAATTGAAATTCAAGCTAATATGAGTTATGAGGAAGAACCGATTGTATCCTATCCAGAAGTGAAAAGTTTTGGAAACAAGCGGGTTCGCTAGTAAAAGTGTTATGGCTCAAGCAGGGATAGAAGAAGCTACTTAGGAGACCGAGAACTCTATGAAAGAGTGATATCCAAACCTATTCTGAGTAAGATTTTGGGCGAAAATTTCTTAAGTGGGGAAGGTTGTGACCCAAAATTGACCCTAGTGGAAGGTGGTCTCGGGACCACAAACAGAACATAAAAATAATTTAAAATTTATTTGATGCCTATAATATGTTTATTTTGACATTTTTGATGATTGATTTAGTGTTATAAAGGTGAATTTCCTAGAAAGGACCTAGTATGAACTTTGAAAGTATGATGGGGAAATGTGTGATGACTAATTAAAGCATGCATGCAAAATAATGGACTTGCATTCAAATTCCCCTTTACAAGTGATGGCGGCCATGACAAAGAGATATGGGCTAAACATGTCATGAAACATGTTTTGTTGGGATGGGAGAAATAATAAACAAATAAGCATGGGTAAGAAAAGAATGAAAAAAAAATGTGTGTGGTGTTAATCCCCCCTTCGTGGTTGAAAGAGGAAGAAAAAAATTTTTTGTGTTCATTTTCTCATCTTTTGGGAAAATCATGGAGGAAGAAAAGGTTTTTCTTCATGCTTGGTTTAGAAGAGATCTAGAAGGTGATTTGGCTAAATTGGCATCAAGATTAAGTATGAGGTTGTGTTAGGAGCATGCATGTTTTGGTTGCTAACTTGATGTGCATGTTAGCCATGGCTCAAATCTTTGTTATGCCATGGAAATGGTATTTTTAAAGTTGTTATGGTGATAAAGCCATTGCATGCTAAGTGTGAAGCTTGATGATGATGCATGCAATGATGGATTGTCTACTCATGAGTAAGATTTTGAGTTTTCTTTTTGTTTAACCATGATTGAAGTTGAAAAGGGCATGATTGTCATATTGGCCATGATGCATTCATGAGCATGGTTCATGCTTCTTGCATGTTAGTTAAAATTTGTGTTTTGGATGGCTATGGACACCTTGAAATTGCCATGCTCATATATGTATATATATGTTTGCACATGATGTTTTGGTTGTGAACTAAGTGATGAATATGTTTGTTTAAAGATGAAGATGTTGAAGAATGATTGTGAAATTACAAGCACATTGACCTAGCACACATATGAGTGCTTGATGCTATAATATAAGTTTTGAGCTACAATATGCAAAGCATTAACTAGTAAAATGCATGCTGTTTTTGTGAGGTATTAAGTGCATAATTGGCCTCAACATGGACATGAATATTGGCCTTGGGTAGCCTATTGAAGGCCTTAGCTTTTCCTTGATGCTGAATGAATTGTATTGAATTGCTTGATGTAGTATAAAATGTGCATGACCATTGTGTATTCAAGCTAAAGGGTGGCCATATGACCATTTAAACTCCTTGTCATATTCGCATAAGCTAGCACAATGAGGTTTTAATAAATTGAATTTGTTTGAATTAGCTCAAGAGCTTAGAGGCCACAATTGGACAAGGAAGGAAAAAAAAGTGATCGAATAGCTAGTAAAGCGGTTACAACATCCGAGTAAGTCCTCAAGTGACCTTAATTGAATTATGTGGAATGAAATATGGATGTATTGATTATTGATTTATGTGTGTATGATTGAATGATCGGCTAAGTCCGAAGCGATTATGCTAATGATTATAATTGTGTTTGAGCCTTAAGAAAATGAAATAGTAGTCCAATGATTAGTGTATGTGTGCATGAAATTGAATGATATCAGGCTAAGCCAAGACAATTATCTGAAATATTGGGTTAAGACCGAAGGCAATGTGCTAGTGGCTATATCGGGCTAAGACAAGGCATTAATCGATCATTCTAGGGCTAAGACCGAGGCATTTTGCAATCGTGATATCGGGTTAAGTCCGGTAAGCCTTATGCGGGTTACCATATCGGGCTATGTCCGGCGTTTGAGCAGTAGCTATATCCGGTTAAGCTCGAAGGTATGTGATTTGAAAATTATAAACTTGCTGGAAAATTTCAGCTAATACACTTGTGAAATTTCCCAATAACAAGGTAAGTGTGGTGTGTGCTTTGGCGCTAGGAGTAGGCGTATGCATATCCGCTCCTATGATGGACGAGTTATCGATTATGAAGCCGTTATTTGTGTATGAACCTAAGAGTTGGGATGGTGAAGTAAGTATGATTATGTGAATGTGTATTAGTGAAATGATGTATTTGGTTATGTAATGTAATGCTTTAATTAAAGCTGATTTTATTCCTTGAGACTTACTAAGCATAAAAATGCTTACCATTGCTTGGCTCTGTCTTATAGATTTTTCAAATTAATCGGATTCGGGATCATTAAAGTCGAAGTCATCCACACTATCAACGCCTCTATTTTGGTATAAATTTTGGTTGAACTTTGAAGTGGCATGTATAGGACTACCCTTGTTGGTTTAAAAATGTGGTGATGTATATGTATGCGGCCATGCAAAGCTCGTAAAAGTGAAGAATGAACTTAGACTATTTCTGGTTTGTATATATATATATGGTGTCATAATGTGACTATGAATTGGAAATGGGAATGTTGGTCACATGATCAGCCATTGGCATGTTAAAATGATCATATGTGGACCTATGTATGGCAAGACTAGTTGGTTCATGGAGACTACAAAATAGGTAAGACCTACCTTAAAACAGATGCTGCCAGCTGCAGTAACGTGAATGTGAAAAATCACCAAAATTTGTAGGAATGGTATTAAATAGTGAATCAGCTATGTAAATGAACCTTGATGAGTCTATTTTCATATGGAAGAAACAAAATGGTCATAGGAGTTACTTGTTAAGAGATATTAAAGCTATTGTGAGACAGGGCCAGAATGGTTTCTGGGTCCCTTATAACTTTAAAATTACTATAAATTATCCAGAAAGAATTAGGAGTCATGCCTTATATGTGCAGATTCCATTTTGAGTCTAGTTTCATTAGAAACATACGGAACCAGTATTAAAGCCCTGTAAAAGAGATATTCAAGTTGTAACGCGCGAAGGTCAGAGCAGTCGATCCCTGTAACAGGGTGACTTTAACTAATAAACTGTACCAATTGGCCTGACCAAAATTCTAGAAATAAATCCATGGATGGATATATGAGTCTAAATTCAGGAAAATTTAAACCAGTTTGAGTTTTGAAACTCGAGATATGATTTTTAAGGCGCGTGATGCAGTTTTCCAGCCATGGAAATGTCAAATTATTGGGCAAAATATGTGGACTTGACTTGTTAACCCTGTGTCCGAACCGGTGATGGTCTCGGGATGGGGTGTTAAATTTTATTAGTATCGAGCCATGGTTTAGTCGATTCTAGGACTACGTGAGGTGTTTGGGTCTAGCTATACATGCCATTAAATGATGAATAGATAGTGTGGATTGACAATTTGACTTTGAGTTTGTTTATAGCAATGGATCGTCCAAACGAGCAATACGATGATGGGAGAGTAGTGTCCCGCAAGGGCCGTGGCGGACTCAACCTATGGCCACAATCCGAATGAGGTGTAGGCAAGCCTTTTATAGTGTGATGAGCGAATGGTTTAACCAATACATTCGAACTAACCGTGTTCCACAACCTCCATTCCCGACAAATGTAGCCCCCACCTAGAATACCTCCAATGGACCAAATAAGGTCAAGTAAGCCCCGATCGATAGGATTAAAACATGGGGCCATTGAATTTAAAGCTACGGATGATGATGATGGAGCAGGCTGAATTTTGGTTGGACAACACTATCAAGTTGCTCGATGAGCTATCTTGTACAGATGAGTGCTTAAAGTGTACCATCTCCTTGCTCGTGATTGCCTACTATTGGTGGAGTACTCGACCATGGTGCCTAGAGGCAAGTGACTTGGAATTCTTTCAAAGGTTAGAAAAAAGTATATCGATCGATTCATCGACCAAAAGCGAAGGAATTTCTTGATCTTAAGCAGGTTCTATGTGGTTCTGAGCTATGAGCGAAATTTGTGAGGCTTAAGCCGTCTGGCGAGAATGCATTTCATCAGAAGCTATTATGTATGCCCGAGGATGGGCTGAATGATGATATAAGGATGTTCGTTGGCATTCTCGAAATCGAGTTAATAGTACTTGTTGAAGCGAGCTTTAAAGGGAAGGCTTAGAAAGGAGAAACAAAAAGGCGATGTAGGAGGCGGAGAATTGAAAGGGTCCTCGGGAAAGTCTCTTCAATAGGCATCGAAGAGATTTGAGATGATGTGAACGGTCTAGAGGCGCTTTGGGCTTTTCTGGCGAGGGCCGCGATCGACCCCTGACCACAGTCACGATCGCCCGATGGGTGGAAATGATGTAGAGAGGGATGTCAACATTATGGTAAATGGCATTGGGGCTTTGGTTTGTGGTCCTCTGCTATAAGTGTGGATCGGCCGACCACTTTATGAAGGATTGCAGGGGATGCTTGAGCGGAATGTGGTCGAGTGGAAAGGGTGCTACCGCTGAGGTAGGCCACCTAGAAATATGGGCAAGGTCGTTGGCGGTCGAGAGGATCTAGAGATGCTACCATCGGATCGGGGCTCGTGCTCCTGCGAGGACTTATGCCATCTGGGGAGGATCTTTGCCTCTCCGGATGTCATTCGTGCTTGTCAACAAAGTGTGGAAAAGTCCCCTAGTGTTAGGGTTCTTGTTTCCGGTGGACTTGATGCTTTTGCCGTTCGATGAATTGGCGTTATCCTTGGTTTGGATGGGTTGACCATGCGATCCGGTTTAAATTGCAAAAGCAAGACTATCGATTTGAGGTTTGTGAATAAAGATAATTGGTTGAGTCTCGGACTTAAAGGGTTGCCGGTTGTAATATCGACAATGTTGGCCGGAAATATGTAAGAAAAGGGTGGGAAGCGTACCTTGCGTATGTGCTCGATGACAAGGAATCGAGAAAAAAACTTCGAATCTCGCGTGGTTTGTGAATGGGATGTTTTCCTGAAGAATTCGGGTTTACCACATTGGAAATAAATTTGGCATCGAAGTGGTACTGGTACCACTCCAATTTCGATAACTCCTGTCGTATGGCAACGAATTAAAGGAGTTGAAATCTCGGTTTGCAAAATTGGTGGATAGAGGTTTTGTTAGCCCGGTTTCCGCCTTGGGGTGCGCCCGGTGTTGTTCGTGAAGAAGAAGGATGGAACCATCGGTTTGTGCATTGACTATCGTCGACAATAAGCGACGATAAAGAACAAATATCCGTTACCGCGTATCGATGACTTTTCGATCAAGCGAAGGAACCCGGTGTTCTCGAAAATAGATTTGAGATTGGGCTATTATCAATTGCGAATCCGAGATTGGACGTACCCAAGGCGCCTTGAGCGAGATATGGTCACTATGAGTTCCTAGTGATGCCGTTTGGGCTCACTAATGCCCTCGGTATTTATGGATTTAATGAATGGATCTTGAACCATATTTGGATCGATTCATAGTGGGTTTCATTGATGACATCTTTCTATTCAAGAAATGAGATCGAACATCTTTGAACACTGCGGTTAGTCTTTTAAAATTTTGGGATAAGCAATTATATGCTAAGTTGAAAGGTGAGTTACGGTTAAGAAGGTTAACTTCTTGGGTCATGTGGTATCGCCGGAATTGAATCGGCCGAATAAAATTTCAGCCATACTTAATTGGAAGCCTCAAGAAATATTCTTGAGGTTAGGACTTTTGGGGCTTCCGGTTATTACCCGATTTGTAAAGGTTTCTCAACGATAGCCAGCGATAAGCTACTCCAAAAAAATGTTAAGTTAATGGAATGGAAATGCCAAAAAAAGTTTGATGAGGAAGACTTATTTTAAGCCCCAATTCTAGTGCAACCCGAATGGAAAAAGTTTGTCATCTATAGTGGCCCTCCCTCCTTGGGTTAAGTTGCGTAATGATGCAAGAAGGTCGAGTTGTGGCCTATCGTCAAGGCAATTGAAACACGAGAAAAAAAATTATCCGACCCATGATCTCGAATTGGCCAATCGTGTTGCCTTAAGATTTGGCAACATTACTTATTTGGTGAAAGGTGCCATTGTACTCGGATCACAAAAGTCTCAAATATTTGATGACCCAAAGAGACTTAATCTGCGACAAATCGTTGGCTTAGCTTTAAAGGATTATGAAATTGGTCATTGACTATCACCGGGAAAAGCGAATGTGGTTGCGGATGCCTTGAGGTAAATCATTATTAAACTTCCGATGGCGTGAACTTATATTCGATCCGAAAGTGTGTTAGTAGCTAAATTGAAAGCCAAACCACTATTGATACCTCAAATTCGAGGCTCGGAAAATCGAGCAGTTGGTACCAAAAGCTTTGATGTGTTGAACAAGGACTCGAATTTCAAATCGATGATAGCGATTGTTGGAGGTTCAAAAAATGTGTGTTCCAAAATTGAACTCATTTGATAATTAGAATGAAATTGGCGAATGGCAATCCACGAATCGAAATGTACAATGATTTAAACGTCGGTTTTGGTGGCATGGATGGGGACATCTCCGACTTTGTTTGAGATGGTTAATATGTCAAAAGTGAAAGCGGAACATCGGTGCCTTGGTTACTTAAATCCCGATGCAGTGGAAATGGGATCAGTCACAATGGACTTTTTCCGGGCCATTGTCGGGTAAGAAGGATGCGGTTTGGGTCATGGTAGATCGATTGACTAAGTCGCTCACTTTGTCCCGTCGTCGGATTTTTCAATGGACAAATTAGCGATCGTCGTTTCAGTTGTGAGATTACCGGGTGCCTATTTCCATCGTGTGAATAGAGATCGAGATTTACCTCGCGATTTTGGAAAAAGTTGCAAGTTTTGGGTACCAAGTTGCATTTCAACACCCTTTCACCCCCCGATGGTCAATCGGGGTCTGGATACTTGAGGATAGAAATGTTCGTCCTCGGTTTAGTGGTTCATGGGGCGGTATTTGCCGTTGATTGAATTGCAACAAACTTTCAATCAAGTATTAAGATGGCACCTACGAGGCCTTATGCGATGTAAATCCGTACACCATTGATTTGGTGAGCTTGGTAAAGCAAGATTTTGTTGGTTTGATTAGAATCTTTGAGCGGAAGGTAAGTAATCCGTGAAATGAAGATAGCCTCCGATCGTGAAGTGTGCGGCGGCGTAAGGATATAGTGTCTTTGGGTAATAAAGTGTTTCTCAAGGTTTGGAAAAAGATACTGATTAGAAGAAAGTTGACTGAGGTTGTTGGGCCATATGAGATATCGGCGAGTCGGTCCGTGGCATATCGTTTGATTTTGCCCCCGAACTCGAAAAGGTTCACGATGTCTTTCCGTTTGATGCTTGCTTAGATCCATCCCGCGTGATTAGTCCATCAAATTGAAATTCAAGCTAATATGAGTTATGAGGAAGAAATTGTATCCTATCACGAGAAGTGAAAATTTGAAACAAAGTTCCTAGTAAAAATGTTATGGCCAAGCGGATAGAAGAAGCTACTTAGGGGAGAACTCTATGAAAGAGTGATATCCAAACCTATTTTAAGATTTTAAAATTTCTTAAGTGGGGGTTTGACCCAAAATTGACCCTAGTGGGGTGGTCTCGGGACCACAAAAAACATAAAAATAATTTAAAATTTATTTGATGCCTATAATATTTGTATTTATGACATTTTTGATGATTGATTTATTTAAAAGGTGAATTTCACTAGAAAGGACCTAGTAGTGAACTTTGAAAGTATGATGGGGAAATTGTGATGACTAATTAAAAGCATGCAAAATAATGGACTTATGTCAAATTCCCTTTAATGATGGGATGACAAAGAGATATGGGCTAAACATGTCATGAAACATGTTTTGTTGGGCATTGGGAGAAATAATAAACAAATAAGCATGGGTAAGAAAAAAAAAAAAAAATGTGTGTGGTGTGGTAATCCCCCTTATTGAGTTGAGAAAGAGGAAAAAAAAAATTTGTTGTGTTCATCCTTTCTCATCTTTTGGAAAAAATCATAAG
>NW_026440700.1:0-11558 GCF_025698485.1 Gossypium arboreum
GGAAAAGCGAATGGTTGCGGATGCCGGTCGTAAATCATTATTAAACTTCTGATGGCGTGCCTTTCATTCGATAATAGTGTGTTAGTAGCTAATTGAAAGCCAAACCACTATTGATACATCAAATCGAGCTCGGGGAAAATTGACGGAGTTTTGGGAAAGGGGTGGTGTTTGAACAAGGAATTTCAAATCGATGATGCGATTGTTTGAGGTTGAAGTAAATGCATGTGTTCCAAAAAATTGAACTCATTTGATAATTAAGATAAACCCATTGTAAGGAATGGCAATCCAGGGAAAGTCACCTACAATGATTTGAAAGCGCCGGTTTGGTGGCATGGTATGGCGAGACATCTCGGCTTTGTTTGAGATGTTTAATATGTCAACAAGTGGCGGAACATCGGTGCCTTGGGTTACTTGGTAATCCCGATAAGGTGGAAATAGGATCAGTACAATGGACTTTGTTCGGTTGCCATTGTCGGAAAAGAAGGATGCGGTTTGGGTGTGGTAGATAGATTGACTAAGTCCCCTTTGTCCTGCGTCGGATTTTTCAATGGACAAATTAGCAATTTCGTTTCCGGTTTGAGTTGGGGTGCCTATTTCCATCGTGTGGATGAGATCAGATTTACCTCGATTTTGGAAAAAGTTGCAAAAGCTTTGGGTACCAAGTTGCATTTTGCCGCCTTTCACCCCCAAAGATGGTCAATCCGGCGGATAATTGGATATGAGGATATGTTGAGATGTTCGTCCTCGAGTTTAGTGGTTCATGGGGCGGTATTTGCCGTTGATTGAATTCCTTACAACAACGACTTTCAATCGAGTATTAAGATGGCACCCTACGAGGCTTTATGGGTCGTAAATTACCATTTTTTTGATTGGTGAAAGCAAGATTTTGATGGATTTGATTAGAGATCTTTGAGCGGGAAAGTAATCCGTGAAATCAAAGATAGCCTCCGATCGGGAAGTCGCGGATCTGAAGCGTAAGGATATTAGTTCGGTGGGTGATAAGTGTTTCTCAAGGTATCGCCTTGGAAAAGATCCGGTTAAATAAAGGGCAAAAGGACCGGGATTGGGCCATATGGATATCCGGGAGTTGGTCCGTGGCATATCGTTTGATTTTGCCCCGAACTCAAAAAGGTTCCGATGTCTTTCATGTTTGATGTGAGAATCCGATCCATGCCGTGATTAGTCCCCGGTTGAAATTCAAGCTAATATAGTTATGAGGAAGAACGATTTATTATCACGAGAAGTGAAAGATTTTGAAACAAAGCGGGTTCCGCTAGTGAAATGTTATGGCTCAAGCCCGGGGATAGAAGAAGCTACTTGGGAGCCGAGAACTCTATGAAAGCGATATCAAACCTATTTGGTAAGATTTTGGGCGAAAATTTCTTAAGTGGGGAGAGTTGGACACCCAAAATTGACCTAGTAATGTGGTTTGGGACCACAAAGGAAATAAAAATAATTAAAAATTTATTTTGATGCCTATAATATTATTTCATGTTGACATTTTATGATGATTGATTTAGTGTTATAAATGAATTCCACAAGAAAGGACTTAGTAGTGAACTTTGAAATCGATAAAATGTGTGATGACTAATTAAAGCATGCATGCAAAATAATGGACTTGCATGTCAAATTCCCTTTACAAGTGATGGCGGCCATGACAAAGAGATATGGGTAAACATGTCATGAAACATGTTTTGTTGGGCTTGGGAGAAATAATAAACAAATAAGCATGGGTGAAAAGAAGAAAAAAAATGTGTGTGAGAGTAGCATTCCCTTTTGGGTGCAACCAAGAAGAAAACAAAAAAAATTTTGTTCATCCTTGTTCTCTCCTTTTTGGCCAAAAATACTAAAGGAAGAAAATTTTTTTCTTCATTTCCTTTGTTTAGAAGAGATCTAGAAGGATATTGGCTAAACTTGCATCAAGATTGAGCTCAAACTTGAGGCCCTTGGACAAGGGAAGGAAAAAGTGATCGAATAGGTAAAAGCCGTTCGACAAAAAGTCCTCAAGTGGCCTTAATTGAATTTGTGGAATGAAATATGGATGTATTGATTATTGATTTATGTGTATAGTATTGAATGATGGGAAGTCCGGTTATGCTAGTGATTATAATTGTGTTTGAGCCTTAGTAGAAATAAATATG
Organism: Gossypium arboreum; assembly: GCF_025698485.1. Classification (NCBI taxonomy): domain Eukaryota; kingdom Viridiplantae; phylum Streptophyta; class Magnoliopsida; order Malvales; family Malvaceae; genus Gossypium; species Gossypium arboreum. The sequence continues at coordinate 2,142 of NW_026440700.1, forward strand.
TATGTCAATGATTATTGATGTATGTGTGCAGAAAATTGAATGATACCGGGCTAAGCCCCAAAGACAATTCTGGAAATTATATCGGGTTAAACCGAAGGCAATTGTGCTGTGGCTCAGGGACTAAGACCGAAAGGCATTAAATGGATCATTCTATCCGGGCTAAGACGAAGGCATTAGTGCGTGGTTATATCGGTTGTATTCCGAAGGCTTGGGTGGAGGTGAGTGTTGGTTCTGTAATGAATTCAATTGGTTGATACCTTGTGAAAGTATATAATGATGAAGTCTAATAAGAATGATTATGTGAATGTGTATTAATGAAATGATGCATTTGGCCATGTGAAATTATTGCTTTAATTAAAGCTGATTTTATTCCTTGAGACTTACTAAGCATAAAAATCTTACCCGTTCTTTTTGGCTCTTGTTTTATAGATTATTCGATACAATCGGATTCGGGATCATTAAAGTAAAGTCATCCACACTATCAACCCTCTTTTTGGTATAAATTTTTGGTTGAACTTTGAAATGGCATGTAAGGACTACCTTGTTGGTTTAAATATCTTGGATGTTAATATGTGACCATGCGAAAATGGCTTAAAAGTGAATCGAACTTAGACTATTTCGGTTTTATATATATATATGGTGTCATGATGTGATTATGGATTGGAGATGGGAATGTTGGTCACATGATCAGCCATTGGTATGTTAAAATGATCATATATGAACCTATGTATGGCAAACTAGTTGGTTCATGGAACTACAAAATGGTAAGACCTACCTTAAAAACAGATGCTGCCAGCTGCAGTGCGTGAATGTCAAAATCTCCAAACTTTGTAGGAATGGTATTAAATAGTGAATAAGCTATGTAAATGAACCTTGATGAGTCTATTTTCATATGGAAGAAACGAAATGGTCATAGGAGTTACATGTTAAGAATATTAAAGCTATTGTGAGACAGGGCCAGAACGGTTTCTGGGTCCCCTGTAACTTTAAAAATTTACTATAAATTATCCAGAAAGAATTAGGAGTCATGCCTTATATGTACAGATTCCATTTTGAGTCTAGTTTCATTAGAAACAAACGGCACCAGTATTAAAGACCTGTACAGAGAGATATTCAATTATAACCACGAAGGTCAGACAGTCGATCCCTGTAACATGGGTGACTTTAACTAATAAACTGAACCAATTGGCCCGACCAAAAATTCTAGAAATAAACCCATGGATGGATATATGAGTCTAAATTCAGGGAAAATTTCGAAAACAGTTTTTGAGTTTGAAACTCGAGATATGATTTTTTAAACGCGTGATGCAGTTTTCCTTTGTGGAAATGTCAAATTGATAAAAAACATGGGATTTGGCTTTTAACCTTTCCGACACGGCGATGGTCCGAGTTGGGGTGTTACATTCTTTCTAAATTCTTCCTGGAAGAAATCTGATAACTCTTTCTTTGCCCCTTGCTGCAAAGTCTTCCAGGTGGTGGCGAATCTCTCAAAAATCAAATTTAAGCACTCCTCGGGTGTACATGAGAGCTCATCAAATACGGGTAAATTTTCAAGCCGAATTCCGCTTTTCAGGATCATTATCGACCTTTGCTCTAAACTATTCGGTTGTTTTGAATCTTGTCAGGAGGCTTGTTCATTCTTACCAAATCTTGCCTTGGCTCTGAGAATCCCTTTGAGGAAGGAGGGTGGAGGAGGTTAAGCATTTGGATTTGCTCAATAAATTCAGTATACCAATTGTTCATCATTTGGAGAAAGGCATCCGCCTCATCTCCTGTCTCAATGTCTCGGTCTACTTTCCAGTAGCGGTCCCTTGGGGGATGGGCATTATCATCTATTTCCGGGATCCATTACTATATTAAAAAAACCGGTTTAGAATAATCGAAGTCACCACACTATCACAATATTTTTATGGCATGTATAACTAGACTTTTACACCCTTTATTAGTTAGAACCAACTAAACCATACTAATACCACTAAATGTAACACCCTTACCGTTCTGGGGAGAGTCAGGTAACAAATTATAGTATATACTATTAAACAAAACCCAACAAAAATATGGTCAATTTGATCATTATAACATATGCCATTAACAATACAAACCAACTTCAAAGGGCTTTACATAATGATTAGTTTGATACTATAGTAGTAATTTGAATGACAATTATGACACGTAAAAAAATAACTATTATACATGCCATATTTCAAAATGTTGAGTTGAATACCAAGAGTATTGATAGTGCGGTGAACTTCTATGATCTCGACTCTGTTTGGGGGCGACACTATAAGACAAAGAAAGAAAAAAGAAAATAGCTTAGTAAGTAAGTATATAAATAACAAATAAGAAATCTAATATGTTTACAACATAACTCAATTATATCATATTTTTAATTTTATTGTTTACTCCAATTTGATCAAAATTTTCCCTCCTCGTCATGATCACTAAATAAATCTAACTCGAGTTACAAAACTCAAAATTCAAATCCATAAAATTCCGAATCTAGACTCATAAAACTTCTTACTAATTGTTTTTGTAGAATTTTGGTTCATCCAATTATGATTTTTTTTAAAGTTTCCCTTTACCCCTCAAGATCGACCTCTTTCATTAGATTGAATTCTCTCTACAATTCAAATAACCATGAAACCTGTTTATTTAAAATTAGACTCAATAAAATTTAGGAATATAAACTATATTTCTTAATTTATTTTTACAATTTTAATGATTTTCAAAGTTGAAGCAGGTTACATAGTCATCTAAGTCTCACACAATTGTAAGTATCTCAAAATATAAATTTCTTTGCTTGCTCTGTTTCTTTTATATGAAAATAGACTCATTAAGCTTTAATTTCACCTCATTCAACCTCTAATTAAATTTCTTATATTTTTGTGAATTTTCAAAATCATCCTTTCTTTTAAAGCATATCAATGCTAATTTCATTCTTTCACACATTCTTTATACTAACCTCATTTTAACACATATATATATATACTACAAATCATTTTCATCACATTTCATACATCACAAGTGTAGGTCTATGACTACAATGTCACCACAAAACCATCCGTTAACAATTGGAATAATCCTCGATACTTGGTAGTTTATTTTCCTGCCCCACCATCATATCTCATTTAATTGGCTCTCTTGTTGGTGAGCACTTAGTACCACTCATGCGACCTGTGGTTTATCTGTGCTCTTTGTCTACATTGTTCCCTTCATTGGAATCACTCATGGACCTAGCTACATTTTCTCTCCGTGCTCTTTGTCTACATGGGATACATCCGTATCACAATGTGACCGCTACTATAATTTGTAGCCTTCTTGTACACATGATGTACCGGCACCATACATGTGACCTAGCTCCTCCTATTTTATTAATTTTTTGAATGTTCAGCGGGATCTCTCTTTATTTATTTCCATTCTTTCAATAATCGATTTATACTTCAACATCGCTAATATATATATAATATGAAATATAAAAGTAAATGAAATTAATGTATTTTTACATACAAACTTACCAATTTGCAAAAAATATAGAATTTTGCAATTTAGTCCAAAACTTTCTCCTTTCCCGTTTGGTTCCACCCTTTCTTGATTTATAACAAATATTTAGCTCATTTAACACTCAAACTATTTATTTTAATCCAAAATCCACCTATACAAAAATTACATTTTGCCCCTCATTACAAAATTGATTTTTCCCAAGGCTAAAATTTAATTTCAGCCCTTATTCTTATGTTTAATGACCTCTGATCATTTTCTCTTAGGCAACATCAAATTCTCACTCTAACAATAGTTATGAACAATAGGTATTTTTATCGATTATCTTTTACTCGTTTTGTTAAAAAAACAAAAAAGATCGTTCCCTAACTTCAAGCGTTAAAACCCTTACCCGTTAATCGGACGGATAAAGGTATTACCGAACATAACACATACCATTAAACATAAGGAGATATAAATATGTCATCAATTTGATAGTGCATGTATAACATATGTCTTGAACAATATTAGCCAACTTTAATGGCTTGTACAAAGTAGCTGGGTAAATCGTAACTAATATTTTAAACCTAGACAAATATGACCGTAACAAAATAATTAAGCCTACTATACATGCCATAATTCAAAAGCGTTTAGTTCAAATACCTAAAATTGATAGTGGGGTGATCTTCACGATCCTTAACTCGAGCAAGGGAGGACACTATAAGACAAAAGAGAAACAAAATAGCTTATAGCTTAGTAAGTAAGTATGTAAATACTAATTAAAGAATCTAACATGTTTACACAACAATTCAATATATCTACTTTAACCCTATTCATTCCCTTTGATTAAAATTTGTCTTTGCGTCATATTCACTAACTAAATCATAACTGGTTAAAAACTCAAAATTCAAATCCGTAAAATTTCCTGAATCTAGACTAAAATTTTTGCTAATTTTTTATATAATTTTTTGGTTCAGCTGATTGTGCAGTTTATTAGTTAAAGTTTCCCCTGTTACGCTGACTAATCTGACCTCTTACTCAATTGAATTTTCTCAGTACACAATTCAAACAACCCTGAAGTCTGTTTCATTTAAAACTAGTCTCAATAAGGAATTTAGGCATTAAACTATATTTCTTAATTTGCTTTGTACAATTTTAATGATTTTCCAAAGTTGGAACAGGGGATCCTATTCATCTAGCAAGTCACATAAATTGTAAATATCTCAAAATATAGAATTCCTTTGCTTGCTCTGTTTCTTTTACATGAAAGTAGACTCATTAAAATTTAATTTCCATCTCATTCAACTTCTAATTATATTCCTCCTATTTTTGGTGATTTTAAAATCCGTCCCCATCTCGGTTTTAATGCTAATTTCACTCTTTCCACATTCTTTATGCTAACCTCATTTTATCTTATAAATGTTATAACAAATCATTTTCACCACATTACATTCACCAAAGTGTGGTCCAAACCACAATATCACCACAAAATCTGTTGAACAATTGGATCAATCCTCGATTTTGGTTTACACACCCCCCATCATACTTCATTTAGTTCTCTCTTGCACATGGTGAACACTTAGTACCACCTGCGACCTAGCCGATTTGTCTCGTAGGCTCATGGTGTCCTTCCTTGGAATCACGTACCCTACCATTTATCTTTCACGTAGCTCTCTTGTCTACATGGGATACATCTGATCCACATGTGACCTAGCTACTACGGTGTCTTAGCTTTCTTGTACACATGATTGTGCATCATCATGTGACCTAACTCCTCCTCTATTTCATTATCTCTGAATGTTCAGGGATTTCTCTCTATATTTATTTCCATTCTTCCAATAGTGATTTATATTTTAACATTAGTATATTTATATAATAGGCTGAAATATAAGAATTTACATGAAATTATTGTAATATTTACATACAAACTTACCTTGGTGCAAAATATGGAATTTTTGCAATTTAGTCCCTTTTTCCTTCCCCGAGATCAATTCCGTCTTTCTTGATCTATAATAACACATTTAGCTCATTTAATACTCTTATTTATTTCAATCCAAAATCACATCATGGAAAAATTACATTTTGCCCCTTTTACAAAATTACAATTTTGCCCCTAGGCTCAATTTAATTTCATCCTTATTCTTATGTTTTATGATATTTTTTTTCTTCTACAACAACATCAAATTCTCCTCTACCATATAGTTATGAACAATGGTATTTTTTTAATTATCTTTTTTTCGTTTTCACTTAAAACCAAGTAGCACAAGTTATTTAACATAATTTAAAACCTCATATTCTATCATAAAACATCAAAATACACAAAATTCACCTTATTTTTCCCCAAAAATTTAAATTACTAGCTAAATTTCCAGGTTAAAAGCGTAAAGAACATTAAAAGGGGCTTGAAATCACTTACTATGGAGCTTGAAAATTGAACCCTAATGGATAAGGGAGAATTGGGCCAATAAGGAGGATGATGATCAATTTTGTTTATTTTTCCCATTTTATTTCATTTAATATCCAAATGACCAAAATGCCCTCCTTACTAAACTTTCAAAAATTCCTTCCATGTCCTAATTTTGTCCATGAACTTAAAATTGGTCAAATTTTATTTAAACCTCCTAATTAATATTCAAAACAATTTCATACTAAAAACTTGGGATCAAATTTTGCAACATTCGATTTAGTCCCACTAATTTGCACTTTAGGCATAAATTTCATCACAAATTTTCCACAATCTCAAATATCATAAACCCCAAAATAATTATAAAACAATTATTTCTATCTCGAATTTGTGGTCCAAACCACTATTGATTAGGCCCTAATTAGGGTTGTCAAATTCTCCCCCCTTTTGAGATTTTGTCCCGAAAATCAAATAAGAGGTTTTTGGTCTTTTTCCTCATAGCTTCCTCGGGTTCCCTAGCCTCTTCTATCCATTCTGAAATACTTTCACTAAGGCTATACTTTTATTTCTTAATGTTTAACTTCTCGACCAAAATCTTTATTGGTTCCTCCTCATGGTCATATCCAGGTCGAATCTCAATTTGTTGGGAAATCACATGTGAAGGATCGAGCGATAACGTTAACATTGATACATGAAACATGTTATGAATTCTTTCTAACTTTCTGGGTAAAAATAGATTCCCTTGGTCCAATTCTCTGTTCTTCGGGCCCAAAAGCGGACTCAACTTGCCTTTTGTAAATCTGAATCTTTTCCATGGTGACACCTTCAGAACACTTTATCACCCACAAATTCAATCTCTTTTCTTTTAAATGCATATGACTTTTGTCGATTGAGCGACTTTCAAGCAATCCCGAATTACTTTTATTTTCTCTTTGGTTTCTTTAACTAGATCAACTCAGTGAATTTTCTCACTAAGCTCGGTCCAATATAAAAGTACACTTACAACCATACAAGGCTTACCATTTTATATTGATTGATAACTTTTTGTAGGCAAACTCAATCAAAGATGATATTTCTCCCAACTACCTCAAATTCTAAAACCTGACATCTAAGCATATCTTGTCACAATTACTCTTTGTTTGACCATCTTTGTGGATGAAATCGGTACTAAAGTTCAATTTTGTACCCAAAGCTTCTTGCTTTTCCAAAATCTCGGGGCTTGGATCTCTATCGATATTATAGACATAGGATCGGAACTTCACAATTTACAAATATAATTCACTAATTTATCAAGTGAGTAATTATCGTCTTGGTATAAAGGGGCTGACTTTGTTAATCTATCAACCACTACCCAACAAACCCTTCTTTTAGGGTTAAAGGCAAACCGGTTACAAAATCCATTAATCTTGTCCCATTTCCCACTCGGGCATTTGGGTTGAAGTAATCCAAGGCACTTGATGTTAAATTTTACTTGTTGAAGATCAAACACGGTTACAAATTGAAATGTCCCTTTTCATACGCCGACTTCTTTAAATCATTATACATTTTGTGCTACCGGGATGGGATAAACGACCATTTTTGCCTCATGTAATATTTTCGAATCAATTTATCGTTTTTAAATATCCGTCTCCGAAACATCAAGCGTCATCGGTCCAACTCGAAAATCGATATAACGATTAATTGAGTTCTCTTGATCAAACTCACTATCATTCTTTTGAGCATCACAAATCAAAGAAATAATGGTTTAGCTCTCATCTCTTAAGATTGACCCATCATGGAAACTAAGTGTTCATGGCCTCAAAGTAAAAAAAATTTTTACCTTTCGGCGTCGCCTTCAATTTCTTTTCGGGATGATAATCAATCACTAGATCATAATCCTTTAATAATTCAACCATCTTATTGCAGATTAGATCCTTTTGATTCATCAATACTTCAAACTTTTGTGATGGTAAAATTGGCATTTTTCAGTACAAATAATGAAATTTTCAAGGCAAAAACAACGGCGGGTTCAAATCATGTGTGGATAGTTCTTCCATGGGTTTTAACTATCTCGAAGCATAAGCTACCACTTTACCCTCTTGCATCAACACACCAAGGCACATCGCGATGCATCCTATAAATTACGAACTCCTTTCACTAAAATTTATAAAATTGGTGCTTGATCAATGGTCTTTCAACTTTTCAAAACTTTGTTGACATTTATCGGTCCATTTAAACTTAACATTCTTTTTGCAACAACTTAGTCATAGGAGAGGCAATCATGGAAAATCCTTCAACAAAAGCGTCTATAATAGGCTAAGCCTAAAAGCTTCTAACCTCGGATACATTCTTGGGCGGTTTCCAATCAACGATCGCAAATCTTGCTTGGATCCACCCGAATACCATCACCGAGACTATATGTCCCAAAATCCGACTTCACGAGCGAGAACTCACTTTTACTAAACTTGGCAAGCGGTTTCTTTTCTCTCAAGATCCAATATAGTTCTCAAGTGTTCGGATTTGGACTCATCTGAGAATAAATTAAAATGTCATCTATAAACACTACTACAAACTTATCCAAATATGGTGGAAGATCCGATTCATTAAGTCCATAAATATAATTGGAGCATTTGTTAAGCGAAAGGCATCACAAGAAACTCATAATGTCCATACCTTGTCCTAAAGGCGGTTTTCGTACGACTCCTTAACTCTCAATTTGGTAGTAACGGACCCCAAATCAATCTTTAAACTCTTGTGGCCCCTTTAAGCGATCGAATAAATCATCAATCCTCGCAATGGGTACTTATTCTTTATAGTCACCTTATTAAGTGCGATAATCAATGCAAAGTCTCATTGAACCATCCTTCTTCTTTAAAATATCTGAGGCACCCGGGGAAACCGGTCTCACAAATCCCTTGTCTTTAACTCAAGGAGCCTTCAATTCTTTTAATTGATGAACCTTCTATATGGAGCAATCGAGATCGATCGATGCCGCAACAAATCAATGGCAAAATCTATCTCTCGTTGGGAGCAACCGGCAATTCCTCGAAATACATCGAAACTCACGGACTATGATGCGATTCAAATTTGATTGAGGCAACTCAATATTCATTACATAAGCCAAATAAGCTTCACACCCTTTTCTCATGTATTTACAATGCGGACATGTGAAATCACCATAGGCAATTTATTTGATTCATTGTTTCAACCCGAAATTTCTCCATTTTCACATTTCAACTCTAGTGTCTTTTGTTTACAATCTACCTTAGCATCATACAATGTTAACCGGTCCATTCCCAAGATAACGTCAAACTCACCAAATAGTAACTGACATCAAGTTGGCGGAAGCAGTGACCTTGAATCATTAATGGGCAATTCTTGCAAACCTTGTCAACTAGCACATATTGGCCTAAGGGGTTCGACACTTTAATACGTAAACTCGTAAATTCAACGAGCAACTTTTTTGGATACTAAATTCATGCAAATATAGGAATGAGTGGACCGGGATCAATCAATGCAATAACAATAGTATCATAGAGAAAATGTCGATTGACATC
>NW_026440701.1:0-12501 GCF_025698485.1 Gossypium arboreum
ATAATGGACGTTGAGTCCTAAAAGGATCTACCGCTGGATAAATACCTTTGGCAGCTAATCCTCTTGATAGTACGGTAGTAGCATCTAAATGCGCAAATGTTGTGGCAGGGGCAGGGTCGGTCAAATCATCCGCAGGTACATAAACTGCTTGAATAGAAGTTATGGATCCTCCTTGGTAAAGTAATTCTTTCTTGTAAAGTACCCATTTCGTACTAAGGGTGGGTTGATAACCCACAGCGGAAGGCATTCTACCCAATAAGGCAGATACTTTCGGATCCTTGGACAAAACGGAAGATATTGTCTATAAATGAAGTACGTCTTGTTCATTAACATCTCAGAAATATTCCGCCATAATTGAGGGCAGTCAATCCAACTCTCATACGAGCTCCTGGCGGTTCATTCATCTGACCGTAGACTAAAAGCCACTTTTTTGATTCCGCAAGATTTTGTTCATTAATTACTCCAGATTCTTTCATTTCCATGTAAAGATCATTTTCCTTCACAGAGTCCGTTCACCTACTCCGCCAAATACGGATACGCCCCCATGAGCTTTGGCAATGTTGTTGATCAATTCCATAATGAGTACTGTTTTACCTACAGCCCCCCAAATAGTCCGATTTTTCCTCCACGACGATAAGGAGCTAAAAGATCGACTACTTTAATTCCTGTTTCAAAAATAGAATATTTTGTATCTAATTGTATGAAAGCAGGCGCTGGATTTATGAATAGGGGATGTTGTGCGAGTATCTACAGGACCTAAATTATCAACTTGGGCTCCCCAAGCATTAAAATTCGTCCTAAAGGTCGCTCCGCCGACTGGAACACTTAAAACAGCTCCATGTCAATCACTTCCATTCCTCTCGTTAGACCATCTGTAGCGCTCATAGCTACAGCTCTAACTCGATTATTTCCTAATAATTGCTGTACCTCACAAGTTACATTAATTTGTTGACCGGCGGTATCTTGACCCTATAACTACTAGGGCGTTGTAAATATTAAGCATCTTGCCCGAGAAGGCTACATCAGTACTGGACCGATGATTTGAGAAATACGCCCCAGATTTTCTTTTTCAAGCGTGGAAACTCCAGGAACAAAGTAGTAGGATTTATTTTCATAATAAGTGAAATATGTCAATTTTTTCCAAAATTATCTAATACAAAATAAATCTTCGACAGGAGGTTGATCGGTTAATTCAATAAGAAATGGGGTTAGCGCTCGATTTCGTTGGTCCCATCAATTCAAGTGCATACCAATTGGATTGGTTCCTTATTCAATGAAGGAATTTTAAGTTCAACCAACCTATTTTCAAAATAGGAAGTGGATAAATAAAAAATTTTGGGAGAGTCTTTCATTTGTCCATCATTATAAACAACACCATCCATATTATCTATGGAATTCGAACGAACTCTATTTATGATTCCTTATTTCTATCTCATTAGCCTTGTTTCAATTTCATTTCATATTTTATTTTAGCATATCGATTTTTTTACTTTACGTCCAACCTCTCCCCTTTTTCCATCTATATTCCTTTTTTCATTTCAGGGCCGAATTACGCCTGTTTTTCACATCTAGGATTTACATATACAACATATATTACTGTCAAGGGTGAATTTCTTATTTTATTGAGCTTATAATATATAATTTATATTAGATGTTAGAATATTAATTCTATTATATATTTATCTATTCTATTATATATATATTCTAATATATATTAGTATTATTTTATATTATTTATCTATTTCTTATCTATTTCTATTTCATTTATTTCATTTGCATTTAGAATTTTGATTCAAAAAAAAGTAAGGAATTATAAACTTGAAAAACACGGATCAGGTTGCGCCATACATATGAAAGAATATAGAATAATGATGTATTTGGCGAATCAAATACCATGGTCTAATAAGGAACCTTTCGGATTCGTTGATAATTTTTTGAAAGATTTCTTCGAAAAGGTTTCATTAACTCCTCATTTATATCAGTAGACCTTGTTGTTGCGAGAATTTTAATTCATGAGTTGTAGGGAGGGACTTATGTCACCACAAACAGAGACTAAAGCAAGTGTTGGATTCAAAGCTGGTGTTAAAGAGTATAAATTGACTTATTATACTCCTGAATATGAAGTCAAAGATACTGATATCTTGGCAGCCTTCGAGTAACTCCTCAACCCGGAGTTCCGCCTGAGGAAGCAGGGGCCGCGGTAGCTGCTGAATCTTCTACTGGTACATGGACAACCGTGTGGACCGATGGGCTTACCAGCCTTGATCGTTACAAAGGGCGATGCTACGACATTGAGCCCGTTCCTGGAGAAGAAGATCAATATATATGTTATGTAGCTTACCCTTTAGACCTTTTGAAGAAGGTTCTGTTACTAACATGTTTACTTCCATTGTGGGTAATGTATTTGGGTTCAAAGCCCTGCGCTCTACGTCTAGAGGATCTGCGAGTCCCTACTGCTTATATTAAAACTTTCCAAGGCCCGCCTCATGGCATCCAGGTTGAAAGAGATAAATTGAACAAGTATGGTCGCCCCCTATTAGGATGTACTATTAAACCTAAATTGGGGTTATCCGCTAAGAACTACGGTAGAGCAGTTTATGAATGTCTACGTGGCGGGCTTGATTTTACCAAAGATGATGAGAATGTGAACTCCCAACCATTTATGCGCTGGAGAGACCGTTTCTTATTTTGTGCCGAAGCAATTTATAAATCACAGGCTAAAACAGGTGAAATCAAAGGGAATTACTTGAATGCTACTGCAGGTACATGTGAAGAAATGATCAAAAGGGCCATGTGTGCTAGAAGGTGGGAGTTCCTATCGTAATGCGACTACTTAACAGGTGGGTTCACCGCAAATACTAGCTTGGCTCATTATTGCCGAGATAATGGTCTACTTCTTCACATCCATCGCGCAATGCACGCAGTTATTGATGAAACAGAAGAATCATGGTATGCACTTTCATTAGCTAGCTAAAGCTTTACGTATGTCTGGTGGAGATCATATTCACGCTGGTACAGTAGTATGTAAACTTGAAGGAGAAAGGACATAACTTTGGGCTTTGTTGATTTACTACGTGATGATTTTATTGAAAAGATCGAAGCCGTGGTATTTATTTCACTCAAGATTGGGTTTCTATGCCAGGTGTTCTGCCCGTAGCTTCCGGGGTATTCACGTTTGGCATATGCCTGCTGACCGAGATCTTTGGAGATGATTCCGTACTACAATTCGGTGGAGGAACTTTAGGACACCCTTGAGGAAATGCACCGGTGCTGTAGCTAATCGAGTAGCTTTAGAAGCATGTGTACAAGCTCGTAATGAGGGACGTGACCTTGCTTACGCGAGGTAATGAAATTATCCGCGAGGCTAGCAAATGGAGTCCTGAACTAGCTGCTGCTTGTGAATATGGAAGGCGATCAAATTTGAATTCGACGCAGTGGATAAATTAGATAAAGTGGAAAAATGAGATAAACCAGCTTCATAAATCAAATTTGAATTCGAAGCAATGGATACTTTGTAATCCAGTAATTACTGTCGGTTTGTTGAATTGCAATTAAACTCGGCCCAATCTTTTACTAAAAGGATTGAGCCGATTCTATTATCTATATTTTTGATAGATATATTTTATCTAGATATACAAGATCTTAAATACAAAATAAAAGACTAAACACAACTCAAATTTTCTCCTGGGTCCATAATTAATCCTATGTATATGGATCCTTAGGATTGGATGTATTCTTTTTCTATCCTATACCACGGTTTCGGATCATGGATCGAGCCAAGCATCACAACTTCTTCTACCCATCCTGTATGTTTGTCCTTTTGGCTCCGTGTTGGAATAGAAACTTATTGTATTAGTAGACGAGATTTTACGAAAAGGTTCTTGATAGGAGAAAAAATTTCTTTTCAATTTTTCAGTGCGGATTTTACACAACATGGGGAAATCACTATTTCTAATTGAAAATTGATATTTCTAATTCAAAAGAAAAAGAAGCTCTATCCTATCATATATAATGAACTGCTACTCTAGGTTCTCACAAAGAGAATCGTTTCTTTCAATATTCACTCATTGTTCGTTAATAACCCTAGTGATTGTATCTAGTATACGTATTCTGATAGGAAATAAAATATTCAATTGATTTTTCATCAGAATGACTATTCATCTACTGTACTTTCATGGAAATAGAGGCAAAGCTCTATGGAAAATCATGGTTCAATTTGATCTTGTCTAAGGAGAATTAGAATACAGATGTGGGCTAAAGTAAATCAATGGATAGCCGCCTTGGTCCTGTTGAAAATACTACTGTAAACGAAGACCCGACTAGAAATGATACGGATAAAAACATTCATGATTGTAGTGACAGCTCTAGTTATTACAGTAAGGTTGATCATTTTAGTTGACGTCAAAGACATTCAGAATTTCATTTCTGATGACACCCTTTTAATTAGGGATAGTAATCAGGACCGTTATTCCATATATTTTGATAGTGAAAATCAAATTTTTGAGCTTAACAATGATCATTCTTTTTGAGTGAACTAGAAAGTTTTTTATAGTTATCATAATTCTAGTTATATGAATAATGGATCAAAAATGATGAGCCCACTATCATTTTAACTTGTATGATAATGATACTAACTGTGGTTGGAATAATCACATTAATAGTTGTATTGACTCTTATCTTCGTTCTCAAATCTGTATTGATAGTTCCATTTTAAGTAGGTAGTGACAATTCCAATGATAATTATATTTATAATTACATTTGCGGCGAAGGTGGAAATAGTAGTGAAGGCAAAATTTCGATATAATAACTCTGTGAAAATGGTAATGATTTAACTCTAAAAGAAAGTTCTAATGATCTCGATCTATACAAGGATTTGTGGGTTCAATGCAGATGCGAAAATTGTTATGGAGTAAATTATAAGAAATCGCTTAATTCAAAATGAATATTTGTGAACAATGTGGATATCATTTGAAAATGAGGAGTTCAGATAGAATCGAACTTTCGATTGATCCAGGCACTTGAGGTCCTATGGATGAAGAACATGATCTCTCTGGATCCCATTGAATTTCCAGTCTGAAGAAGAGCTTTATAAAGATCGTATTGATTTTTATCAAAGAAAGACAGGATTAACTGAGGCTATTCAAACAGGCACGGGTCAACTAAACGGTATTCCTATAGCAATCAGGGATTATGGATTTTTCAGTTTATGGGGGAGTATGGGATCTGTAGTAGGCGAGAAAATCACCCGTTTGATCGAATATGCTACCAATAATTTTTACCTCTTATTCTAGTGTGTGCTTCCGGAGGAACACGCATGCAAGAAAGGAAGTTTGAGCTTGATGCAAATGGCTAAAATATCTTCCGCTTTATATGATTATCAATCAAATAAAAGTTATTTTATGTATCAATTCTACATCTCCTACTACTGGTGGAGTGACTGCGAGTTTTGGTATGTTGGGGATATCATTGCTTGCTGAACCCAATACCTATATTGCATTTGCGGGTAAAAAGTAATTGAGCAAACATTGAATAAAACAATACCGGAAGGTTCACAGGCGGCTGAATATTTATTCCATAAGGGTTTATTCGATCCAATCGTACCACGTAATCCTTCAAAAGGTGTTCTGGTGAGTTAGTTTCAGCTCCACGGTTTTCCTTTGAATCAAATTCAATCAAGTAGAGTCTTAAGTGAAATTTTTTATTTGTAGTGAAAAGGTAGTTAGTTAGTTTATCAGAATCAAAGTCAAAGCCCGCGTAATGGGCTTTGACTTTGTGACAAAAAAAGGAATTGTCGAAAAACAAATTATGTGGATAATTATTATTATCATTATCCGATATTACTAATGAGTAAACCTCTAGCAACAAGATAAAAAGCGAATTTTTCCTTCTGTGAAATGAAATTCGAATTTGGAGAGACAAATAAAACAATTTTATCCTCCTCTATTGCGTATGTATATAGAATTTAAATAGAGAAAAAATAGAATAGAAATATAGAGTTTTGCATCTTTCTATATCTCCCGAAAATTCTATTTTTACTAATAATCCCTGTTCTTGGATCGGATTCTAACGAATCGAATCTTTCGACAATTTGTAATAAACTCTTTCTTTATTAAATTCAAAAATGCAAATTAGAAGACAAGAACAATAGAATAATAAGAAAAGTAAGAATAAAGTAAGATAATAAAGAAAGTGGATTATCTTATCATATACATCTATTTTATTTGATTTAAAAAGATGGGCAAGTCCTTTTATTTAATTCTACATTCCTTGCACTTATTAGATATCTATTAGATATATAGATTCGCTTAGATATACTTAGTATTTAGATATAATTAGTATAATATACGAATTATAATATAATCGTTATAAGATATATTTCTAACTAAACAATATAACAATAACAGGTACAAATATTAAATTGAAAGTACCCATTTTATGACAACTTTCAGCAGTTTTTCCTCTATTTTTGTGCCTTTAGTAGGCCTAGTATTTCCGGCAATTGCAATGGCTTCTTTATCTTTGTATGTTCAAAAAACTAAGATTTTTTTAGATTCGATGGGGCCAAGACCAAATCTTATCTATTTTTTCAAGACTTAGATGTCATGGATACCTATTTAGTAGAATATTGTATAACATCAGCTTACCCGAACCGAACATAAATGAAAAAGCCCTCTTATGCATACGTAAACATGGTATAGGGTTAAATGAATTATAGCAAGTGGATCGGTACCGAACGGATGTATGAAATTAAAGTCTATATATCTAGTAGATCCGTATAGGCGATCATATAAAGGGATGATTTTAGATCGAAGCAATTTGATGAATTCCTTCTAAAGTTCATATCAAAATAGTACTAGTTGATGAGAGTTACTTCGGAAACAAAAAAAAGTAAAGTCGAATTTTTTGGTTATTCTCTCAATTCGAATAAAATGCAACTGGATCTAGTATGTATGAGTTGGCGATCAGAATCTATATGGATAGAATTTATAGTGGGATCTCGAAAACAAGCAATTTTGCTGGGCCTTTATCCTTTTTTGGTTCATTGGGTTTTTATTAGTTGGAACTTCTAGTTATCTTGGTAGGAATTTGATATCTTTATTTCCGTCTCAGCAAATAGTTTTTTCCACAAGGAATCGTGATGTCTTTCTATGGGATCGCAGGCCTCTTTATTAGTTCCTATTTGTGGTGCACAATTTTTTGGAATGTAGGCAGTGGTTATGATCGATTCGATAGAAAGGAGGAATAGTCTGTATTTTCGTTGGGGTTTTCCTGGAAAAAATCGTCGCATCTTTCTACGATTCCTTATGAAGATATTCAGTCCATCAGAATAGAAGTTAAAGGGTATTTATGCTCGTCGTGTCCTTTATATGGAAATCAGAGGCCCAGGGGCCGTTCCCTTGACTCGTACTGATGAGAATTTGACTCCGCGCGAAATTGAACAAAAAGCTGCTGAATTGGCCTATTTTTTGCGTGTACCGATTGAAGTCTTTTGAAATGAATTGCAGAATAAAAGCTTTCTCGCCGGGAGGAAAAAGCTCAATCCAAGAATCCTCTTTTTTCTATAGCAGAACTAAACTGAAGTTTCTTCAGAATGCCCATTCAAACCAAAGCGGACGTATACGGAAGAGTCATAACATAAAAAAACAGTTTTTTTTGTCCACAAAATAGTTTTTATGCGTCTGTAAATGTAAAACCGCTCAACAATTCAGTAACAAAATAAGCAAAGAAATCGAAATACTGGATTCATCTCATATATCAAATCAAATAAAGACTTTCCTTTTTATTTGCAATATTTGGAGTTGATACGTTAGATACAGATAGATCATATCTTGTAAATTTTCTCTACTTTTCTTTTCTCAATCGGCCCCTCCCCTTTTATCCTTTCTTTTGTGCTCCCTTAAGAGCTAAAGAACTAAACAAGTGGATTTCTTTCTTATAACATAATGATAAACGTAATGATAACTTTTCTGTCTTTTTTTGTCACTCATTTTTGATCAGCATAATATTTTTCCTAATTTTTTTTTCAATTATTGCTGGACTCTAGACTATATATAGTTTAGATAACCCGCGAAAATTTTCGACATATTTGATTGCGATCTTGATATAGACAGGGCGCTCCTTCATCTCAAAATCTAAATAGAACAATCTTTATTATTTGAAGCGGTTCTTTCAGGCAGTTATCAAAATAGGGCAATTGCTTCGAATTTGATCAATTGTGATATATGGAAACAAAAACAATATAACAATAATATATATATTTCATTCGAATTCAAAGTGGATTCTTATTTTCTATATTCTGTATTCTTTTTAGATTCAATTAGATTCAGGGCTAAGCACTGAATCAAAAAAAACAGAGAATAGATTCATGGGCCCCTACTTTTATAATATAATGAAAGGCATGCTTGATAGAAAGATTAGATCACATAAAGTCAACGAATGAGGTGGGTTCATTAACAACTCACAGATGAAAAAATGGCAAAAAAGAATTCACTCCCCTTCTATATCTTGCATCTATAGTATTTTTGCCTGGTGGATCTCTCTCTCATTTAATAAAGTCTGAAATCTTGGATTACTAATTGGTGGGATACTAGGCAATCCCGAAACTTTTTGAATGATATTCAAGAAAAGAGTATTCTAGAACAATTCATAGAAGTAGAAGAACTCTTCCTGTTGGACGAAATGATAAAGAATACCCGAAACACATCTACAAAAGCTTCGTATAGGAATCCAAAAGAAACGATCCAATTGATCAAAGCTGCACAATGAGGATCATATCCATACGATTTTGCACTTCTCGACCAATCTAATCTGTTTCGTTATTCTAAGTGGTTATTCTATTTTGGGGAATGAAGAACTTCTTATTCTTAACTCTTGGGTTCAAAATTCCTATATAATTTAAGCGACACAATAAAGCTTTTCTATTCTTTTATTAACAGATTTATGTATAGGATTTCATTCGCCCACAGTTGGGAACTAATGATTGGCTCTATATACAAGATTTTGGATTTGCTCATAATGATCAAATTATATCTGGTCTTGTTTCTACTTTTCCAGTCATTCTAGATACAATTTTAAAATATTGGATCTTTCGTTATTTAAATCGTGTATCTCCGTCACTTGTAGTTGTTATCATTCAATGAATGACTGAAAAATGATTCTGGATTCAATTAGAATCTTTTTCTTACTTTCGAGATAAGCAAAGCATGCAAGTCGTACTTACTTTACTCTTTCTACCCATCAGGAGAATACAATTTCTCCTCTGTTTCAGTCATTTTTTTCAGTTTTCAGTAAAAGTAAATAGCAGAATCGTGGCTGGGGAACTATACTAGTGACCTACCTAATTTATTATAGAAATTTTCAGGATCAATGATTGGACCATGCAAACTAAATACTTTTTCTTGGATAAAGGAGAGATTACTCGATCCATTTCCGTATCGCTCATGATCTATATAATAACGGGGCTTCCATTTCAAATGCATATCCCATTTTGCGCAGCAGGGTATGAAAATCCACGAGAAGCAACTGGGCGTATTGTATATGCCAATTGCCATTTAGCGAATAAACCCGTGGATATTGAGGTTCCACAAGCGGTACTTCCTGATACTGTATTTGAAGCGGTTGTTAGAATTCCTTATGATATGCAACTGAAACAAGTTCTTGCTAATGGTAAGAAAGGGCTTTGAATGTGGGTGCTGTTCTTATTTTACCAGAGGGTTTGAGTTAGCCCCGCCTACAGATCGTATTTCTTGAGATGAAAGAAAGATAGGCAATCTGTCTTTTCAGAACTACCGCCCACTAAGAAAAATATTCTTGTGATAGGTCCTGTTCCTGGTAAAAAATATGGTGAAATCACCTTTTCCTATTCTTTCCCCCAGACCCTGCTAGTAATAAGGATGCTCATTTCTTAAAATATCCCATATACGTAGGCGGAAACAGGGGAAGGGGGCCAGATTTATCCCCGACAGGAACAAAAGTAACAATACTGTTTATAATGCTACGGCAACAGGTATAGTAAGCAAAATCATACGAAAAGAAAAGGGGTACGAAATAACCATAACGGATGCCTTGGATGGACATCAAGTGGTTGATATTATCCCCCAGGACCAGAACTTCTTGTTTCAGAGGTGAATCTATCAAACTCGATCAACCATTAACAATTAATCCTAATGTGGGTGGATTTGGTCAGGGGGATGCAGAAATAGTACTTCAAGACCCACTACGCGTCCAAGGTCTTTTGTTCTTCTTGGCATCTATTGTTTTTGCACAAATCTTTTTGGTTCTTAAAAAGAAACAGTTTGAGAAGGTTCAAGTGTCCGAAATGAATTTCTAGATCTGTGGATTTATCAACATCAAATTTGTAAAAGAACAAATTATTCCTGGCAATTAGGTTAGGTATAATGAAAAAGGGATGAAAAAGTCTTTTTGCTTGTTTCTATTCTTTCTCTAGGAATTGCTTTACCGCATTCAAAATTCAAAACAAAATATGTATATTGTGAAGAAGACTATTTGTCTTTACCTCTTTTTCTTTTTCAATCTAAATTGGACTAAATTGGGGGGTGTAATTATATTCCTATTGTCAGTGTCAGATTTAAATGTTACAGAATAGGTTTTGTTTTCTAAATTCAATTTGGTAGATACTAAACATAAGATAAGTAAGTGGAGAATAGAAAGGAAGGATAAATTAAATGAGGAGACAAATAATTACAGGAGTATTCTTCGTCTTTCTAGCCTTCGACACAAGAAAAGGTGTGTAAAATTCCTTTTCTTGTGTCGAAATAATCTTTAATTCAGGACCCGTTCGTCAAAGATTTCTATTCTTAGTTTCGATTTTTCCAGATTTTTCAGAACCCTTTATTTTTCGATTTACTTATAATAGAATAAGTAATAAGGATAATATAATAAGTATAAAATAAGTCAGAAATAAGTATAATATACTAAGTAATGGACAACCAAAAAAAAGAAGGAATCCTTACCGATTTTTTGATAAAAATAGAATCAAGGCGATAAACTTATAAAATAATTTCAAACTTTGATGAAATACTAAAATAAATCGAGTAAGGTTAGACTAGTCTAGAAAAGGTTTGAATCTGGTCGACAGAAAAAAAAAGAAATATTAAATATATATTGTATTGTGTCATCCAATTGAGTGATTCCTTTTTTTCTTCTAACCTTGAAAGTATCGATAGATACTATCGAAGAGCAGATGCTATGAATCAATTAATTGAAATTGAGTTCATTTTTCCAAAAAATCATCGGAAAAAGTGATCCATTTGTTGTCATTTATACGACCAAAATATTATGATCATGATCATTAAGAATTCAACGGGACCCTTCCTCGCGAATCAGACAAAGAAAGAGGAGGCGGGCCCCGTTGAGTTCTTACCTTTCATGCCTATAACTTGGATTCGTCCCATTATCCATTATTCCATATTACAGGGACGAACCCAATCCAGAATATGAACCATAAAAGAAAATACCTATTAAACCGATCACAGGAATACCAGTTACCGTACCTATTATCCAAGAGAATCCTTCCAGTAGTATCGGCCATTTATCCCCTTCCTCCGCATTTCATCAAGTGGTCATACTAAAGACATAAACAGTCATAGATAATTATGAGATACAATCCTTCCGAATGGGATAAGAGAATTCCTACTATTATTTAGTATTCTACTACTTTTTTTCTTAATTGAAGAAATAATTGGAAAATAAAACAGCAAGTACAAAATGAGTAATAACCCCAGTAGAGACTGGTACGATTCAATTCAACATTTTGTTCGTTCGGGTTTGATTGTGTCATAGCTCTATAATTAATTCGAATTAGGTTTATCGTTGGATGAACTGCATTGCTGATATTGACCCCAAAAAAAGAAACGGTAGGTACAGCTAGTCCGTGAACAGCCAACCATCGCACTGTAAAAATTGGATAGGTTCGATCTATGGTCATTGGGTCCTCCTAAAAGATCTACTAAATTCATCGAGTTGTTCAAAGAATCAAAACGGCCAGTTATTAATGGAATTCCTTGTCGGCTCTCTGTAAAATACTCGTTTGGACGAGGCTTGCAAACACATCATAAGCTAAACCTGTGCTGACGAATAACCAACCCGCGATGAATAGGGAAGGTATAGTAATACTATGAATGACCCAGTATCGAATACTGGTAATAATATCAACAAAGAACGTTCTCCTGCTTTGAGACATGCCGAGGCTCCACATATTCTTGTAGGGGATCGATTCCGTAAAAAGATGGGATCAGTAAATGAGAATTCACCGAAACTAAATCTTTGTGAGATCGTCAATATTGTACCAAAGGTATTTTTAGAGTATACCGAATCAGTATAGCTATCCTTCTTCTGACACAGCAACGCAATTTCAAACAGTATATCGACGTGAAGTGCTAGATAATTTCTTTCTCTTCTTGCTTCGTCGATGTATAACCAGGTATCATGCAATAGAAAATTCCTCAAATTCCTGGAGGTATTGGCTTGGGCCTAGAAACG
>NW_026440702.1:0-12735 GCF_025698485.1 Gossypium arboreum
TACGTGTTTGGAAATTCGAGAAATCGTGGCCAAACGTGTTGGGTTTCAATTTTTCGTTGGACCAAATAATTGAATATCCTTTTGTAATTTTCAAATGTATGAGCTTTTGGAAATCAAGAATCGATCTTGGTTTCGAGGGTTTAAAAGGACATGTCTTAATGTGCTGGATGTGATATTTTATTCCTTCGTAACAAGAGAATTTTAACATCCAATTTTGTTCAAATGTTTTAAAAGAAACCGTATTTCAAAATCTTTTTAAATTTTAGACATAAGGACATTATTTAATCAATTAGGTACCAATTCTGGGCATAACGAGGGTGCTAATCCTTCATCGTATGTAACCGACTCCCGAACCCGTTTTTTTTAATTTCGTAGACAAAATTTGATCTTTTAATAAAATGTTTCATTAGGTGATCCGATCACACCTAAACAAAAAGGATTGGTGGCGACTCCATACCTTGTCTTAAAGTCGATCGCCCTTTTTCAAAATAAAAAAATGGTTTCGACAGTCGAATAATCATCTCATTCCGATTATCGTTGTCCGAGGTAAGTTTATAAGCAAATAGATGCTGTTAATTTTAAATAAATACGAGTTTTATATGCTGAAGTGAACTATGTGAAAGTCTATATATGGTAGCCGAATATGAATATGCTTGGGAGCTATGTTTATGAATTTGATTCAACTGAGTTACGACATTCGAAAGCCCCATACGAACCTTAGGAATAGCTAGGATACATATGCCATGACATAGGATTTCCGATATGTGTTCTCATGTAAGACCACGTCTGGGATGTTGGCATCGATATGTGATTATGTGTAAGACCATGTCTTGGACATCAGCATCGTATTTGATTCATGTAAGACCCTGTCTGGGACAGTGGCATCGATATGTGATTACATGTAAGACCACATCTGGGACGTTGGCACTGTACGATATGTGTGATTATCCAAGTATCCTATTCAATTCCGAATGGTTCAACGGGCAATGATAAGTTATGGTCGAATGTGTAATTGAGCTTAAGTTATCAGGTATGTGATAGTTAAATTGCCTATTTGAAAATAAAGTAAATTGACTATTTGATATGTAATACAAATTATATATGATGCAAATGATATCTTAATGAAATGCAAAATTATGTGTAAGACATGTATAATTTAGTAATTTATTTGCTTATGACTTACTAAGCTATGATAGCTTACTGTGTGTGTATGTTTGCCACTGTTTTATAGATTTTAGAGACTAGTTACGAGCTCAGGGATCGTCAGCAAAGTCTAACACACTATCAACTGCTTTCGGTATTTTTATAAGCTGAATTTCAAACCTATGGCATGTATAGGCTAGATTATATTTGGATATGTTGATTTTGGTATGTGTATATATATATTTAATCCATGTGAAAACGGCTTGTTTATTTTGTTAAGTTCGGTTTCAAGGTTTGATCAAATTATGGTTATGTTTGGTTGTGGTTTTGGTGATTCGACTATGGTTTATACATAGATAAATATATGTGAACTTTGTTGATATGCTTTTTTAAGTTGTTATTATGTGAATTGGTATTAAAGTATATTTGGTTATGGCATATAAGTGAAATTATGGTTGGATATATGGTTGAGTAATATGCTTAATGAATGGTTTTAGCTTGATCATGTTCAAAAGTAATGTGTATTTTAATGATATATGATATGTGTGAGATATGCTTGATATCATGGATGGATGAATTCGACAATTGAGACTGAAAATGGATTATTATGTGAAATGTAGTAATTGTTTATTGATTTGTCATAGATATGTGGTTAATTTAGTAGGTAAAAATGCATAATGAGTTATTGATTATGGAATGATCATTTAGCTTGGAAATGCAAGTATTTAAGTTGAATAAATGATACATTATGAATTGAATATAAATTTTGGCTATATATATATATATATATATATATATATATATATATGCATAATCAATTTTATTCAATGAATTGGTCTTATGTATGACCTTTGATACATTGCAAAAAAGGTGATATTAACATGTTTAGATTCGGCTTTGATACTTTGTAGCATTAGACAAGTGTTTGTTATGTTATATGTATATATACATATTTGTGATGTGTTTGATGTGAAATGCAAATTATGATTGACATATTGGATTGGTTATATGAAACATTACATGCGTGTAAAGTAATAGAGTAAAATGAAAGTAGACATTGAATAAAGCATATGTATTTAGCATGTTTTAATATTCGACTATTGCATTGGAAATTGACCATATGAATAGTAATTCATGCTATAAGATAACAAAATGCTTATATGCAAATTTAATAAAATTGTTTTGTGCTTTGTGTATTAATGATTAATTATATTATAAAAGAATGAGTATACCGTAATTCATTTTTTGGTCGTATGAATTAGGCGTGTTTGGTTATGTTTTTGTAAAGATTTAACTTGTCTTTTGGCTTAATAATTTAATATAATAACTTAGATATTAGGCATGCAAAATGGTTCATGTTTTTATGTACTATGCGCATAAAGCTATAGTAATAGAACTAATATTGATTTCTTTAGAAGATATGTTAATGCAGTTTATGTTATAAGCTTATAAGTCATGATTCAAGAATTGTTAAACTGAAGTTATAAATGTATGCCTTTGAATATGATCTGAGTGATTATGTGAATGTATGAAAGTTGTATCTTTTTCGGTAATGCCTCGTAACCCCATTTCAATGACAGATATGGGTTAGGGGTGTTACAATTAAATAATATCCTCTTTGGATAAACGGATCTTTTAAAACACACCTTAAGACTCATAGAGTCACTCAAATCACCATATAAGTGTAGCATGAATGCTCACACTCTCCGAAAAACACACCTTTATGATCCCTGGTGAATAGAGCATTGCTCTACATTCCCTTATTTCTCCATCGAATCATCGGACCACAATGCACTATCACATTACATAGGTAAGCACTCACAATCCCATGGCATGCCAACTATATCCAATGGTTCCAAAAATTCTCAATGCCAACATATCGCAGTAATACACATTTATACGTCACGTCATTTTAGGCTTAAAATTTTTAATAGAGTTCATAGTATCACAACACGTCATAGAATAGCTTGCAAAGCATTAATCTCACATATACAAAGCATTAAGCATAAAAAATAGCATAGTATACTTAGGGTTACACCGCATATATATACATTTATATATGCTAGATAGAACAAAACTTTTAATGCAAAGGTATGTATATACATTTTTATATTAAAACCCACGCATGCATACATATAATAAAAAACCTTTGAATGCAAAGATATGTACATATATTATTTATAATAACCTTTGTGCATGCATTCATTGTATATAACAATTCCCTTTTACATCATGTATATATATTACATAAATTAAAAGCCACAAACCTATACATAATATATAACAGTACACACAAATTATACTATGTAACAAACTTTAGAATCATATATATATTATATATTTAACCTAACCCTGGACACATGTATACATTTTACTCAAGGTTCACATAGCATGTAAAAACACACGTACATAGATTCACAGTAAAAGTTCGTACAAAGCATGGATGAGGTTTGCACAATGCATGGAAGAGGTTCTCACATGCACATGTTCAATTCACAACATGTGTAACACCCCAAACCCGGCCTAGACGTTATGACCGAATCCGCGATGTCACATTGAAGTGAATTTTGATAAATATAGGTCTATACTAAAAACCTTGTCGTGATCTTTACAAAAAATTTAGAATATCTTGCTCGTTGTTAAACTCTAGTTGGTTTAGCACAGTGTTAATTATATTAGACTGTTATTGCACTTTAAAAAAACTATGATTGTTGCGTAAGCATTTTGAAATGTGTTGTAATAACATGGTCTTTTGAAATGCATTTATCTCTTTGAAAAACGCGGCCTACTTCTAGTAGACATGATTCAAAGTAAAGCAGACATGATTCAAAGTAAATAAATCCCAAAAGCAAAACTTTAAAAGGCCTTATTAAAAAAAAAAAACCCAAATTAAATTACCTATAAATTATAAGATTAAAGGAAGCAAAAGCAGTTGTATGGCCACCATCGAGTCTCTCGCAGCACCGGTCCGTCTAAGGATTACCTGCACAGAAAAGTAAAAGGGTGAGTTTAAGTAAACTCGGTGTGTAATCCCTTAACAATAGTCAGTCAAACAATAGGCAAATATAGTTCGGCCTTAAGCCCATTTCAGTGATAGTCCAGTATCAGTTAGGGTCATAGCCCATTACAGTATCAGTATCAGTGTGGGCCTTAGCCCATTACAGAAATAGTAATAGTAATACAATCAGAAATCCTACCCATCCATCCTCTACACTCCACTCTATCTAGCCCTACACTCTATGTAGGGATAAAATCGACCCACCCATCCCTACACTCCAAAATATAGCACCGGTTGCGATAGTAAACACTGGTTGCAGCAGAGCTCCTAGTACAGTATACTTCCTCCAAATATAATAACCCAACCCTATGCAATATGTCATGTCATAGTATCATACGTGAATGCAAATCATGTCATGCTCGATTACAGTCATACATATCAAAGGGGTATATCAGTCATTTACCTCATAGGGGTATAACGGTCATTTCATTAAATTGAGGTTTAGGTATACCTACCGACCCAACAGTAGGTCCACAGTCGTCTCAGGCGACCCGTGCAACCTTAACAGTCAAACAGCGAAAATGAGCCCAAAGCCCATAATGTGGCCCATGTGGGCCCGCACGCCCGTGTGGCACAGAAAGCCCAAAAATGGCCTTGGCCATGAATGCTACACAGCCTGGCCCAATAATCTCCACTCATCCAAGTGGTTTACCCATGTGGGGCCCATAAGCCCGTTGGGCCCACACGACCCATTTTGCCAACGTGGCCCAAAATGGCCTAAGCCCATGAAATCGCTTATAGTGGCCTCTACGATCAAATGCCCATGTTTCACGCGTTCGGGTTACCACATGAGGGAGCGCACGCTCATGTAGTGTCAATAGTCATACTTTTCTGGCTTTTGTCGATCTATGTTTATAGCAATGTGGTTACACACCTGGTTGCGAAAACATGCGAATTAGCCCACGTGCACTCCAACCTATTACAACAGAAGCTTCGGTTAAAAACCTAACAAACGAGATGAAAGAAACACTAACAATAACTTGTTGGAGAGATTACCTACTATCGCCTCAATCGATCACATTCAAACCATTGCAAGAAGTCACTCACAACCCTTAAAGACCACCTGCACCCTAATTGCAACTTGTTAACTATAACCCCACATGCAAACCATTGAATCAAGTCTATTGTAACTTACCGAATGGGCTAAGCCAGAAAAGAAGAAAAGCAATTCGGCCCACACCCAACAAAAGCCGAAAACCAAGATTCGATAGAAGCAAGGCTGACACAACCACTTTTCTAGTAAAACAAAATTGGTAACATAGAAGGGTGTTAGGTAAAATAGATTATCACAATAGAAAGAGGGAAGAAAACAATAACTGAGCATTCAAACCTAAGATGAGATATTCGGCTAACCAACACAAAAGTGCAAAGAGAAGAGAACCGAAAGAACAATATGAGAGGAAGTGTATTCGGTTTTTACAATACAAGAAGAGACGCTTGATAAAAGCCAAAGTAAATGAGAGATAAGAGAAAATGATATTCAACCTCTGCTCCAAAGAAGATAATGACATCACAAAACCGATTGAGAGGGAAAAAATGGTATTCGGTTAAGAGTACAAGGATGAGCATGTTAGGTAGAATAGTAGATGAAAAGAGATTCGGCTAACAGTAAAAAAATGGTTAAAAGGGAAAGCAAAACTGAAAAGAATGTAGAAGGAGAAAAGTACCCAAATGGTCACACTCGAATTCGGCTACCAAACAAAACCTCAACCCAAAGAAAGAAAATATGCAAAAAAGAGAGCAAAAACCCACACAATTTCGCTACTAAGAGTCTATGACCGAATTTGCCTAATGGGAATCCACAACAAGCTAAAGCTGAACAGTTTAGGAGAATCCCACTTCGTCACCACCATCCCTACTCTTTGATCCACTCCTCGAATATCTCCCCAAACCTCTCCTCTAGTCCCTCAACCGACCAATTCAATCCCCTTTCAAACTCTTCCTAAAATTCGGCCACATACTCCCCTCCCCCTCAAACACTCCAATTGTCCACTTGCTTCAGAGTTCTACTGATACTCAACTTCCTACACGGCAACAACAAAAAGACACCCCTTGTGTGTAGTAGGACTCGAACTCAAGTCCCTTAGCATTAGTAACATGCCATTATCCCTTGGACCAACAAGCTTGTTATGACTTTATATCCCCACACACATTTAAAAACCCACTATCCAGAACCTAGGGTTTTATTCAAATTTAACAAAAATTTTGCTAAAACCCAAGTTTGAACCCAGGACTTCCCACACTTCTCAAGCCCTTAACCACTAAAGCTAGCAAGCATGAACGCAACATAACATACAGATTTAAATGCTTAGATTTTGGGGCATTATAACATAAAGAAAAGATTCGCACATCTTATTTGCTTTCTGTAGAGCACGACCTTATTTTCAAGTGCAGTATATAGTGTACTCACCTTGCTCACCACAATGTCGATTATGTGACCTTTTCCTTGCCTTTTCTCTTCTTGTCTATGCTCCTCTGGTATTTTCAGCTTCGCATGAACAAATACACATCACATATTGTCTAAAACAATTTAATTCATTCTCTACTCAAAAACAGCCCACTACTTACGTTATCTCTTGCAGATTTTTATTGTTCTAATGCTTACCCCATTTCCTAACATTTAACCCTCCTAACTTACATATATTTGTAGATCTAGACTGTTAATTAAATGTTAATCTTACTTAACCCTTTCCTTTAAGAATCAATTACTATTCATCATCTCCTCATGAATGAAACCATTTTAAACAACATTTCTTAGCTTTGCCAGCTTTAATCCACCATTTTCATGACGCCAGATCATAAAAAAACAAAGATTATTTATATTTCCTAACTAAGTTGTAGATACTTTAGTCAAAAGCATTTCATGCAGATTTAATATGAAAATAGATTGTTTACCTTCGATCTTACTATCCTTCGTAACTCTTGAGTGGTCCGCTTAATAACCAAACCAAAGTTTAAGAAGAAAAATTTGGTGTTTTAGTTGAGAATATAAAAAAGAAAATGGTGTTTGAAGGAAAATTAACTTCCAGATGCAACAGCTTTTGAAATCAAAAGGAAATTAAAACATGAGGAGCAAATTGGGAATGATGGCTTATATAGCCAAATTCATTTATAAAGTTTGTTTATTTATCCTATAGATCCCTCCTAATTCTATCATTGTTTTAATAAATCCCCACTAACCATTAGTCCAAATTTACCTATTTAAGTTATCTACTTTCACTATTATTCCTATTTAGTCCTAATTAGTAATGTGATTTATATTCTCTATTTTTAATCTATAATTTAATGTCAATACTATCACCCGGTTTCCAGGATGTGACAATCTAAGGTTGGGATAAAAATGAGTAGGTATGGTTAAAATTAATACATACCTACAGGGCCGAAAATTATACAATAAAGTGTTGCAAAGATCGGGAAAGGTATGGGTGCAAACACTGCTCCAAATTTTCCTGCACAAAATATCATATATGTTAGGATTAAATCACTATTTGGATCTAATTTAATAATTTTTTTACATTGGAGTCTGAACTTTTTTTTTTCCCAAAGTTAGGTTCTGAGCTTAGTAAATTGTTCTCGCATTGAGACCTGAATTAGGTAATTGTTCCCACTTTGGGGCTTGAACTTTTTTTTGTCCAAGTTAGTCCTTGAACTTGGCAATTGTTCCCACATTGGGGCATGAACTCTAGGGTATTTAAAACCAACTTGAATAAAAAATTTCAAACCCAATGTGAGAAAAACTACAAAATTCAAGGTTTAATTTAGATAAAAAAATTTAGGCGAAAGTAGAAACAGATGTCAAATTTAAGGTTTAGGGTTCTACAATATTGGAAAAATTGTCAAGTTCAAATCTCAAAGAGTAATTTAATCCTTTATATTACCTGAGTATTTATTTCTTTTCAACATATATTCAGATATGAATATAAGTATGATTGTTCAAATATATATATATATATAAAGATCGAGCATATCAATGTTGGAAATATACCAAACATAAAGAAAAACATCATGAAGCTAGTAGTTACCTAATCAACTCGATGACTTCCAACTAGGGTTAATCCTAGGAGTCTGACGTTTTCCCTAAAACATAACTATGATATCAACATGGGAAAATATTACAACACTAGCAGCATGCACCAATGGCTGGTCTGAAAGCATATCTTACACGAAAATCGTAGAACTGGTGATCATTCCGAATAGTCCATTAAGCATTATCCAAACCCCTAGCAAAATTATTACAAAAATCAACCATCTAGCAAACATATATATGTATAAATGCATTCATTCAATGGATTTCCAATGAGGGATTGGTCCTTATTGTAAGGCCAACGACAACTTAAGTTTGAGTTTCATAATGTTTGAGTTTAATGTAGGGAGGATTTTTTTGGTTATACGATGGTTTTTGGGTAACTTGTTCTCGATTTTTCCTCACGATAGGCTTGTTTGATTGATAGTTATCTTAAACTGTCCTACCTGCCAGCCAATTCCATGGCTTAGTAAGTAAGCTCGAGGAGGAGTCACTAATTTTTTGAAATGACGGGTCGTTTATTATATAGGCTATTGGGATAACATAAGCATAAGAACCTCCAATAACTATTTACATCATTGTTCCAAAAAGTGCTTGGAGAATCATGTTATCATTAAAAAATTTGATTCTTACGTTTGTTTTTTTATCCACTTCGTCACTTGAATTTGAAAATTAAATTCCTTTTGGTCTTTGAATTTAAGGTATTATCTTTTAAAATTTAAAAATTTTCTATAAACTTTCAAGCGGTGATTGCATTCAGTGTCAATAATTGAACAAGTGGTTGAACAGGTTAAACCATCCATTTTTTATTCAACCAATTTGATGGATTCCATCGCCAAACATTTTATACAACTTTCAAAACTTTTAATATTGACATAATAGAATTTTCACTCTCATCATTTATACATTATGTCAATTTGATCTTGATTCTAAAATATTCAACTCCCTAACATTTATATAGTGCAATTTTGTATTTTTTTTTTACAGTTTTGCTTTTGTTTGTAGCATTCAAGGTTAAATTTAAAACAATAGGAAAATACAAAATTATTATATTAAATTTTTAGATTTTATTTTAATATATTTTGGACCAAATTTAATTCATAAATTTATTTTTTAGCTTTTAAGGTGAAGGAGTCGTAAAAAAAATCAAATTATACAATGTGTAAAAGTTAAAGATTATTTTAGAATTAAAACTAAATTGATACAATGTATAAATATTGATGATTAAAATTTTATTATGCCAATTTTATAAATTAAAAAAATTAGGTAAATAAAAAACAAAATAATTAAATAGTATCTGGTTCATTAGTATTTTAATAGTAATTATATCGTAAGCCTAAATGCATAAAATGTTATCACATTGCAATATTTTTTTGTTGAAGTGTATTTTTAAAAATAATTAAGTTTAAGAAAATATTCTTAATAACATGGAATGTAAAACAAAACAAAATTTGTTTGCAAAATAAAAATAATTATAGAAGTTACAACCTCATCAAAAATATTTATACCTATGTTATTGATTAAGCGGCCGGGGTAGGTTTTGCTGCGATAGGGGCGGAACATGCAGCTGGATTTTGTTTACCACTAACTTTAGGCTTCACATTCGAACATTGTGATACTGCAGGTCCAGTAGGTCCCCTGAGCATAATTTCAATGTTGGCAAGTTCCACATTTTCATACAGCAAAGTAGCGCTGCAAATAATCTTGACAGCTTCTGGAAGTACCGAAGTGCTGTGAATGTTTTTGAAACTAATGTTGCTTAGCTTAACTCTTTTTGCTCTCTTATGATTTTGATAAATATGTACATACATTTATTTTGCATTTTTTCCATGGGCAATATTTCTGATCAATTATAATAGGAGAACTGACATTGGTCACGGTAATATCCTCAAAGTGAATGTTCGAACAAGTGCACGGTTCAACACCTGGCCAACTTTTGATTCTAA
This sequence comes from Gossypium arboreum, assembly GCF_025698485.1. NCBI lineage: Eukaryota > Viridiplantae > Streptophyta > Magnoliopsida > Malvales > Malvaceae > Gossypium > Gossypium arboreum. The sequence continues at coordinate 10,172 of NW_026440702.1, forward strand.
CACCATTTGAAGTATTAGTCAAGGTGCAATTTTTTACTGTAACTCCATTAACGGGTTCTTCATTTTTAAACAATCCAAGACTACCAATATTGATACCATGTTCTGGTCCACAAGTTACTCCATTGATAACCAATTTTTGGAACCATCCCCAATTGAAACACAATCATCACCAGTTTTTATCTCTGTGTTAAAAACATTAACCCCATCTGATCTCCCGATATGAATCCCATCTATGTTTGGGCTTTCTCCAGGTGCAGATACGGTGAAATGTTCGAAAGTAATGTTTTTACATCCTAGAACATTAACGTGGAACTGCTTGCTATCTTCGCTAGTTATATCTTGTACCATTGCGTTGGTTAAAAATCAAACCTTAGGTTTTGTTTAAATTCGGAATGAAAAAAAATAATTATTAGTTAATTCTATTTTTTTTTAAAAAAAATTCATAACTTCTCAATAAGAAAAGAACTTACAATACGAAGTGAATCACAGTAATCGTGCTTTTCGTAACCTTCTCTTTTATAAGCAGTGGTTCCCTGGCCATCGAAAACTCCTCCGCCAAACAATTTGAAATTTTCAATTCTATTGAAGGCAATCCATTTAGGCTCCTTGAAAGCACCAGGGTCTGCCGAAGCCTTCACGGTGCCTTCAACTTGAAGCTCAATAGGAGCCTTGCAAGGACCATCTAAGGTAGCTGTACTTAAAAAATATATCCCTTTAGGAATCACAATTTTTGCCGAAGATGTCGAGGCACATGCTTCTTTCCAAGCATCCAACAATGGCTAAAACCAAAAAAAAAAAAAAAAGAAAAAAGAAAAAGATACATATAAAGATAAGAGATTTGAAAAATAGTTATGCATGCTTTTGTATGCTGACTATAATTTTAGATGATATTTTGCTTACCTTACTCAAATCTATTTTCTCGTCTGCCTTTGCACCAAACTTTGAAACAACATCAATAACACCACCACCTCCTCCTTCTTGACCTTTAGCGAATGATATGGATAAAAGTAATAGTATTAACATGGATGAAACAAAATTAAATTGAATAGCCATACTTTCTTTTTATTTACTTCAAAGAGAGTATGATTTTTGTCTTTTGTTTTGTTTCAAACCATCTTATATAGAGAGAGAGTAAGGCTAAATTACAACCAATTAAACATTTTCTATTTTAATTAGCGTGGGTAAATAATATGACCAAGTTTTACTTATTATAATTAGCAATTTTTTTCTTTTTCGAAGGGAATTTATTAGTTAATTTGCAAAAAAACTTGATAAAGTTGGCACCGACATTGTTGCACATGCAAGAGGCCGTGGGTTCGAGCATGCTGAAGGGCATTAATGCTCTCCTATATTAAGGGTTGGGGAGGAGTTATGAATAGTTTTAGGCTTTGTATAAAAAACTGATGAATAAATTTATCCATTATGTAACGCCCCAAAAATATCTTATATTTATTTTCGTATGTTTGTGACATAAATATATGTCTACCTGAATGGATAAGTGTTTTGGGAAGTGTCTGAGAGGTCTCAAGTTCAAGCCTTAGCTTGGGAAAATATTTGTTTTTAAATGAATAAACCCCTATCTCTAATCAACAGGCTTATAAATAAATGTTGGTAAAATATGTCAGAATTGGCTTCTTTGGTCTAGTGGTTGAGTGGGGTGTAATTAAGTTGAAGATCTGAAGTTCAATTCTTTGTGCAAACAAGGGATTATTTTGTACCGAAATACTGTAGTGTTTGAATGAGGGTTGAATTCGGTTGTTGAGGAGATTGTGGCAGACGGTTTGGGAGAATTTGAGGGTTAGTGGGAGTGTGATGGACGGTTTTAGGAGGGAACTTAGGGATATAGGGAGAAAGTTATGGGATTAGGGGAGGTTTTACCAAAAAAATCTGATTACTTATTTTCTTTTTTCAACGTTCTGAAGACAGGGAATTTCTGCTACTCGATTTAAGGTAATAACTTACCTCTCGAAAGTGGTCACCTTTCGGGATTTTGATGAATTCAATGGTTAAATTTTAATCAAGTGTTTGTTGCAATTTAAGGTACCGGGAGTGTTCGGGAGTTTTAGGTGTAAGAATCGAAGTAGGTGTGTAAACACAAATCCAAAAATAGAAATCGATGAAAAGCCAAAAAGTGTGACTGTCAACGCCACATGGGTGTGTGGCCGCCCGTGTGGTAGGCTATGTGACTGAACACGGACGTGTGATCGACGAGGCTGGCCGTGTGCGATACATGGGCCAGATCGTATTGGGCCATGTGGGCCATACAGGTGGATGGGCCTACACAGCGTGTGGGATCGTTGGGTCAGGTCGTGTGATCTATACGGCCAAAGCCATTTTGGACCGTGTGGGCCACACGGCGTATGGGTCCATACGAGCAAACAATATGGGTTTGTCGACCCATTTTCACTGTTTGACTGCTAAGGTTGCATTGGTCACCAGAGTCGACTGTGGACCTACTGTAGGGTCAGTAAGCTTACCTAGCCCCTAATTAACTGAAATGATTGTCTGACTGATACGATTGTGCATATTATTAAGCATGATGATGTCCCACTGATTTGATATTG
>NW_026440703.1:0-11988 GCF_025698485.1 Gossypium arboreum
GTCATTGACTATCACGGGAAAGGCTAATGTGATTGCGGATGCCTTAAGTCGTAAATCCTTTGTTTGCCTGCGATCGATAAATGTACACTTATGCATTCTATCAGCAATGTACTAATAAGCGATAAAGGAAACCCTTGTTGATTGTCAAATTCATGAAGCTTAGAAAGTCGATGATGAATTGGTTGCAAAGCAGGTGAATGTGTTAGAATGTGGAATCGAGTTTCAAGTTGATGATGGCGATTGTTTGAGGTTGAAATCGTTTGTGTGTTCCAAGAAATTGAACTCATTTCGATGATTACGAGCGAAGCTCATTAGGCGAATGTCAATTCACTCGGAATGAAGATGTACAGCGATTTGAAATGTCGGTTTTGGTGGCATGGTATGAAGCGAGACATCTCCAACTTTGTTTGAGATGTTTAATATGTCAACAAGTGAAGCGGAACATCAAGTGCCTTCAAGGTTACTTCAACCGATCATGATACAGTGGAAATGGGATCGAGTCACATGGACTTTGTGTCCGGACTACCATTGTCGTGAGCAAGAAGGATCCGATTTGGGTTGTTGTTGATAGGCGACTAAGTCGACTCACTTTATCCCGTCGTCTGATTTTTCATTGGATAAACTAGCTGAATTATCGTTTCTCAGTTTGAGATTACATGGGTCTGGATTTACTTTGTGTGGGATAGAGATCGAGATTCACCTGCGATTTTGGAAGAAATTGCAAGAAGCTTTGGTACCAAGCTGCATTTAGCCCTTTTCATCCTAAACCGATGGTCAATCCGGCGGATAATTCGGATACTTGAGGATATGTTGAGATGTTGCGTCCTCGAGTTCGTGGTTCATGGGAGCGTATTCCTTTGATTGAATTAACACAACAATAGTTTTCAATCAAGTATTAAGATGGCGCCTTACGGGCCTTATGCGGCGTAAATCGTACACCATTGTTTTGGAGAGCTCAAAGCAAAATTTTCGGTGGATTTGATTAAAGATCTGAGCAGAAAGTAAAGGTGTCCGTAAGTTGAAAGCGCCCCGGATCGTCGAAAATCGTCTGGGTTGAAGCGAAAGACATTGAGTATCGGTGGGAGATAAAGTGTTTCTTAAAGTTTAGCTGGAAAAAGATACTCGATTTGGTGTAAAGGCAAATTGGTCAGGTTCATCGGGCCATATGAGATATCCGAGCAGTCGGTCCGGTTCGTGTCGTTTGATTTTGCCCGAACTTGAAAGGATTCTAGCGTCTTCCATGTTTCGATGCTTGACATTATAGATCGATCCGTCCGTAATTAGTCCATCGGTGAAATTCAAACCAATATGAGTTATGAAGAAGAGCAGTTTGTATCCTAGCTCGTGAAGTGAAGGAGTTCGAAACAAAAGGGTTAGTTAGTAAAAGTGTTATGGCTCAAACACGGGATGGAAGAAGCTACTTGGGAACCGAGAACTCTATGAAAGAGCGTTACCCAAACCTATTTACGGTAAGATTTTGAGGGCGAAAATTGTGACATCCTAAATTGACCCTAGTCGGGAAAGTGGTTTGGGACCACTAAACAGTCATAATAATAATTAACCATCATAATTGATGCTCATTATATGCATATATGCATGTGTGAAAATTTCATGTTTGGATTTTTGTTAATTGTAAGTGAATTTTTATCAAATAGGACTTATGTGAAAAATTTAGAAATGTGCTAGGCAAATGTAAGGTGGCCTATTAATACATGTGGAAAGTGTTGTCCTTGCATGTCAAATTAGCCAAAATGAAGCATGATGGCCGGCCATGCTATGAGTGGAAACATTTCCAACATGTTTAGTTAGTGGATTATGTAGGAAGAATAAAAAATGAAAAAAAAAAAAAGAATATGAAGAAAAACAAGAAAAAAAAAAAAGTGTTCATTCTCCATTTTCTCCTTGCTTGGCGAATGTACTAAGAAGAAAGGGAAGCTTGAGAAAATCAGCCATGGGAGTTTGCTAGACTAAGGTATGTTGATGTTATCCATGAGATTCATGCATGTTTTTAGTTGATAGTTTGAGTTCCACCTAACCCATGGTCTAAACCTTTACCATGAAATGGGGATGATATTGACCATGGGTGTTGTCTTCTTGGTATCATTGATGTTTGATGTTTGATGTTGTGGTGGTGAGGCATGAAGATGAGTTAAGTTTGGCTAAGGTGGGCTTGTGTGGATGTCATTTGCATGCTAAGTGTCAAGCTTTGTAATGATATATGTGTATGGTGTCTTTGATGTTGTGAATGGAAGTAGAAGAAAAGTAAAAAATTTATGTAGAAATATGATGTATGTGGATTCATAGGATGTTACAAATAGATGTGAAGCTATGCTAGAAGAGAAAAGAAATTCGGCCAAGTGTTCATGGGAGGAAAACTATGTGTTTGAAAGAATAAAAATGATGCCATAATTGATAGTATAGGTATTCGGCCATTTAATCAAGTGTGTAGGTGATGTTAGATCAATTTTAGCACATTATATAGATAGGCATGTTGATAATCTCATTTAGACAATTAGACATAAAAGGGTGGTAATGAGGTTGAAAATTGTTGAATGGCTAGTTGGGTAATGAATGAAGCATTGACCATATAGGGGTAAAAATGGGTCATATGCTTATGAGATAAAATTTTGTGAATTGATGTATTAATGATGATAGTATAGTTGATGTCATGTATATTATAAATATTTGGCAAGGCGGTTAAACTAGTTAATTTATTGACTAAGCTCAAAAGCTCGAGGTGGAGAAACAAGCAAAGGCAAAGGAAAGAACTAGCCGACTTGGAACTATTTTACCTAACACAAGGTAAATCATTAAGCACATATTTTGATATTGCTTAAATGATTGTAAAATCTATGCAATTGTGTTTAATGGGATGCTCTATATATATAAATGAAATTGTATGTGTATGGAGTGAACAATTGTTGAATGTAAAAAGAAATAGTGAAATGTGTAGAAAGTTTGCTTTGGCACTAAGTGTCGGAACACCGTGTATGCGGTGGCGAGATTGGCACTAAGTGTGCGTGCTGGAAATATTGGCACTAAGTGTGCATGCTGGAAATATATGGCACTAAGTTATTTCCGAAGGTATGGCACTTTATGTGTGCGGGCTTAATCGCATGGCACTAAGTGTGCGAAAGGTATTAAGCACTATGTTGCGTACTCTATATATATATATATATAAATATCCGATCGAACAATTATATGGAGGTGTGTCTCCATCGAGTTGAGTATGGACAGCGGATCGGGTAAGTACCTTGAGCTCATGGCGACTAGGTAATATGTTCATGCTGGGGGACTTAGTAGCTTTAAATCTATGTGATGATTGCAATTGTATGATTGGGTGAAAATGAGTTGGTGTTAAAAATGCCTCAAATATCTTATTGTATAGAATATGAAATGTGGATGTATGACTTGGTATGAGATTGAACCCAAAAGGTCAAGGAACTATGATATAGTTCGATTGGATGGAGTACTTAGCCTCGTTCATTTTTCATGTTGTAATAATTTTGTTAATGGATGGTTGTGGAATGCTTATGACACTGAGTTGTAAACTCACTCGGTTGTTTTCTTGTCACCCATTTTGGGTCTCTTGGACTCGTATTGTTGCGTTACGGGCCGTCGTTGAAGTCATCCCCCTGAAATCTTATGGTATTTTTTTGTTGTTGAAAGAACATTTGGCATGTATAGGCTATTATATTTTGTGAATTGTGGGTTGTAAACTTTAAGCCATGTGAAAATGGCCTATGTGGTCCGTCGAGTGGGATTAGAACCTATAGCCACAGTCTTAGAAACTCAAATTTTGATAAGGTTGGCCATAATTTGTGTCATGTTGATGGATGATTAAGGCGAAGGAAAACTTCATGAAATTGACATAGTCTTGCGGTAACTGTTGCGGATAGCAGCAGTGGGATGAGATGAAAAATCACTAAAAATAGTAGAAGTAGAATTAAATAGTGAATAAATTATGGAACTGAACCTTGATGAATCTATTTTATATGGACGAAACAAACGACCATATGAGCAGTATACTGAGAAATATTAAAGTTCTGTGAGACAGGGCCAGAACAGTTTCTGGGTCCCCTTACTTTGGAAATTTACCATAAATTATCCAGAAATAATTGGAGTCATGCCTTATATGTACAGATTCCATTTTGAGTCTAGTTTCATTAGAAACAAACGGCACCAAGTATTAAAGCCCTGTACAGAGAGATATTCAAGTTGTAACCCGAAGGTCAGAGCAGTCGATCCCTGTAACATGGGTGACTTTAACTAATAAACTGTACCAATTGGCCCAACCAAAAATTCTAAAAATAAATCCATGGATGGGTATATGAGTCTAAATTCAGGAAAATTTACAAAACCAGTTTCTGAGTTTTGAAACTCGAAATATGATTTTTTAAGGCGACGGTGACGGTTTTCCAACCTGTCCAAATGCCAAATTGGTCGGTACTTTAAGAAATTTGTCTTGACCCTAAATTGTCGGAAACCACCGTGATGGTCTCGGGTTTGGGGTGTTACAATTTTATTGGTATCAGAGCTATGGTTTAGTCGGTTCTAGGACTACCATAGGCGTGTGAATCTAACATACATGCCTTGTTGGTGCTTAATAATGTGATGACTTGGAGGTTGAAATTTTTGTTTTGATTAGCGATGGAACCGGGATAGAGACCCTTGGCGGATGGCGTTGAAAGTGTGCGGCTGCTCTGCGCAAAGGACACCCTTTGTTGAGCCTCAGTCATGGAATAATCAAAATGAAGGGGAAACAAACCTTCACCATGATGAATGAGTGGGTGGAATATGGAACCAATCAGGTGTCCAACCATTCCGAATTTAAATAATCCACCCCAAGAGCCCGTGATGCCATCGATTCTTGATCTGTGAGGATGAGTAAACCACCTTGGACTTGATTAGGAAGGCGTGGGGAGGGGTTTAAGGCCATATTAGGCGATCGAGAAAATTCGAGGTTACGGCTTGATAACACCATTAAAGTGTTTGATGGTATGCACACCGGGTGAATGTCTTAAGTGTGCTATATCTTTGTTCAGACTCACCTACTATTGGTGGAGGACCTTGATTTCCATAGTCCCAAAGGAACAAGTTACTTGGGATTTCTTTCAAAAGCGGAATTTGGAAGAAATATATTAGTCAGCGGTTCATCGATCGAGCGTAAGGTTCTGGAACTCAAGCAAAATATGACCATATCTGAATCTGAACATGAGTTTAAGACTTAGTCGGTATGCTCGGGTGTGTGGCTGATGGGGTTGCTATGTGCAAAAGATTTGAAGGGATTGAATGAGGAGTTAAAGTTACTAGTGGAATTTTGGAGATAAAGGGTTGGATACTAGTCGAGCAGGCACCAAAGCGGAAGAACGGGAAGGAGAAGAAGAAGGGAACTTGAGCAAGGAGATTCCGTAAAAATCAGCGGTAAAAGCTCCGTTTCATTGTAAAGAGGTTGGGGAGGACACTAGTAAGTCGGGGCGGGAAATTTCCATTAGGCAGAGCCATTGGGGACTCCAAAGCTACATCGATAGCTAGTGTGGGGCAATAATGTCAGAGACCGAATGTCCCAATGTGGAAGGCGACACCTAGTTGAATATTGGGGTAAGGTAATTACCAAGGCTTTACGGATGTGGTTGAAGGACCCTTCATTAGGGTTCCGCAGACTAGATGAGAAAATAAGATGCAAGGTGCGAGATCTAATGGGCGGACGACTAGAGGTGACCCGAAGGTTTGGAGGGGGGTGGTTCGAGGAGCCGGTCTGGCTTGTTGATCAAGACCGAGCTCCTGCAGAGCATATCCATCCGGCGCGGAGGAGGCATCCTCCCAGTAATCACTTGGTACCTCTCTTTGATACTAGTGTGATTGCATTGATTGACCCCTCTACTCATTCATATGTATGTGAAACTTTAGCATCGGTAAACCTACTGTTGAGTCTCTTTTATTCGTAAAGTGTCAAACCCTTTGGGTCAATCGTGCTCGTTGATAAAGTGGCAAGAGATGCCCCTAATAATTGAGAATCACATTTTCCGTGGTCGATGCTTTACCATTTGATGAATTCGATGTTATTCTTGGTATGGATTGGTGACCATACATGATCCGATGGTTCTTGGCAAAGGAAAACCATTGTTTTGAGGTGCAAATAATGAGGTAGTCAAAGTAAGTCTTTGATTTAAAAGGTGCGGCGATAATATCTTTATGAGCTCGGAGATATGTGAAAAGGGGTGTGAAACCCTTGCGTATGTGTTTGGAAGTAAAGGGCGGAAAGGAAACTGAATCGGTACCGGTGGTTTGTGAGTATTAGATGTTTTCGAGGAGTTAGGGATTGCCACCGGTTAGAAGTGGAATTGACATCGGTTGTCTGGAATTACTAGATTTCCCAAATACTGTGTGGCATTAGCGAATTAAAAGGAATTGAAGGTTCAATTGCAAAATTGGGATAGAGGTTTTATTTCGGAGTTTTTTCCCATGGGCCTTTTGTATTGTTTGTGAAGAAGAAGGGCGGAACCATGAGGTTGTGCATCGATATCGTCAACTCAATAAAGTGACGATAAAGAATAAATATCCATTGCCCCGAATTACGATTTGTTTGATCAATTAAAAAGGAACCTCGGTATTTTCAAAGATAGATTTGAGTTGAGGTACTATCGGTTGAGGTAAATCGGACCAAAACTTTTAGAGCGAATCCGGTCCCTTTCTTGGTGATGCTTTGGGCTCACTAATGCCCTCGGTGTTTATGGATTTAATGAATAAATTTTAGGCCATACTTGGAATGGGTTCGTAGTTGTATTTATCGATGACATTTTGGTCTATTGAGGATGGCCGAACATCTTTGAACACTGAGGCTAGTGTTGCAAATCTTCTGAGATAAGGGTTATCCAAAAGTTTAAATGTGAATTTTGGTTGAAAAGGTTAGCTTTTGGGGCCGTGGTGTCCTGGGTGTCGGTGGACGAACAAAATTCCAAGCCGATTGAAACCACCAAGGAATATTCCAAAGTTAGGAGCTTTTGGGGCTTAGGTTATTAACCCGATTTGTAAAAAGGTTTCTCGACGAATAGCCAATTGTGGGAAACTCCAAAAGGATGTTAAGTTTGAATGGGGAAATGTCGAGAAAAGTTTCGATCAAGCAAAGCTTATTTGGTTGGCCCCAATTCTAGTGCAACCGAATCGGGCAAAGGTTTGTCATTTATAGTGGCTCCCTACTTGGGTTGGGTTGCGTATTGATGCAAAAGAGGCGGTTGTGGCCCCTTCGGGCAATTAAAACATGAGAAAAATTATCCGACCCATGATCTCGAATTGGCTGCCATCGTTTATGTTAAAGATATGGCGACATTACTTATTTGGTGAGAAGTGCCGTGTATTGGGATCACAAAAGTCTCAAATATTTGATGACCCGAGACTTAAATCTGCGACAAAAGCGATGGCTCGAGTTGTTAAAAGATTATGAGCTCGTCATTGATTATCACCGGGAAGGGCTAATTAGTTCGCGGATGCCTTAAGCGGAAATCACTTTGGCTTTCTGACGATGAATGTACACCTATCCTACAAGAATGTGTTGTGGTGGGTTGAAAGCCAAACCATTATTGATCGTCAAATTCGTGAAGCTTCGAAAAGTCGGCGATGAGTTGGTTGCAAAGCGGGATGGTGTGTTAGAACAAGGACTGAATTTCAAATCGATGATGCGATTGTTTAAGGTTGAAGAAATGCATTGTTCCAAAAATTGGAACTTATTCCAATAATTATGAAAGGAAGTCCATTGTGGCGAATGGCAATCCACGGGGAAATGGAAGATGTAGCGATTTGAAACGTCGATTTTGGTGGCATGGTATAAACGAGACATCTCGATTTTGTTTGAGATGTTTAATATGTCAACAAGTGGCGGAACATCAAGTGCCTTGGGATTCCGGGATCCCGAACCGGTGGAAATGGGATCGAGTCACAATGGACTTTTATCCGGTTGCCATTGTCGGTTGAGTAAGAAGGATGCAATTTGGGGGTTGTCGATGGGTGACTAAGTCGGCTCACTTTATCCCGTCGTCGGATTTTCAATGGACAAACTATGGGTTGCCGTTTTGTTGGATTACTCGGGTGCCTATTTCCATCGTGTGGGATAGAGATCCGAGATTTACCTCGCGATTTTGGAAGAAGTTGCAAGAAGCTTTGGGTACCAAGTTGCATTTAAACCTTTCACCCCCAAGGATGGTCAATCGACGGATAATTCAAATACTCGAGGATATGTTGAGATGTTGTATCCTTGAGTTTAGTGGTTCATGGGGCGGTATACGCCTTTGATTGAATTAAACACAACAATGCTTTCAATCAAGTATTAAGGAATGGCGGTTCAATTTATCACATTGCGTAAATCGTACCCATTATTTGGTGAACTTAGTGAAGGTAAATTCTTTGGGTTGATTTGGTTAAGGATGCCGAGAAAAGAAAGTTCGAGTAATTTAAAGTTTGAAAGGCGCGGATGGCCAAAAGCCGGTATCCGGTTTGAAAAGAAAAGATATTGAATATCGGGTTGGAGACAAGGTCTTTCTCAAAGTTTCACCTTGGAAGAAGGTGCTTAGATTTGGCCGTAAGGGAAAATTGAGTCAGGGTTCATCGGTCCCGTGGAAATATCCGACGAGTTGGACCAGTGGCGTTTAATTTTACCCCCGAGCTTGAAAGGATCCTAGCGTTTTCCATTTAATGTTGACGTATAGGTTTGATCCATACTTGCGTAATCGCTCAAAATCGAGATTGAGATTGCCTAATTTGAGCTATGAAGAGGGCAGGTTCGCTTCGATCGTGAAGTAAAAGTTTTAAAGAAAATCCCATTAGTGAAGGTGTTGTGGCATAAACAGAATTGAAGAAGCCACTTGGGAATCGAGGACTCTATGAAAAGCGATACCCAAACCTATTTAGGTAAGATTTTGGGGAAAAATTTACGTAAGTGGGAAGTTTGACATTTTTGGTGGTGTGGAAAGTGGTTTGGGACCACTAAGCAAATCTTATAAGTAATTAAAAGTTATATTCTATGTTTATGATGTTAGTAAATGCATGTGTGAAAGTTTCATTTAATTTGATCATTTATTGTTTATTAAAATGGACTTGTATGAAACATTTTGAAAGGTGATAGGCTAATCTTACAATGGTCTAATAGTACATGCATGCAAAAAGTGGTTTTGCATGTCAATTTTTAAAAAAAGGAAGAGGGAAATGACAAAGTTATGGGCAAGGAAAATTTTCAAACATGTCTAGTTAATGGATTATTAAGGAGGAATAAAAAAAAAAAGGAAGCATGGGAAATAAACTAATGAAAAATTAAAGGAAGAAAACAAAGAAAAAAAATGTGTCCATCATTCTCATACAATGAAAAAAAAAAAAAAGGGGAGAAGGAAAAGGCTTCCTTTTTTGGTTCTTGGGTGTGAAGAGGGAAAAAAAGGAAGAAATTTAGCCACTTTGAGCTGGAAATTAAGGTAAGAATTCAAGTTAGCTCTTTAAATCTTAATGGTTTAAGCTAGATTCTAAGCCCTTATTTAACCATGAAATCTTTGAAAATTATGGTGATATGAATGTTCCCATGGTAGATGTTAAGAAGATGGTGGAAATGTTGTAACATTTGATTAGTAAGTTAGATGGATGAATTTGAACTATTTATCAAGTTCTTTAGGTAACCCATGTTGAAATCTTGGTTTTTGAATAAGTGAGGTTTTTTAGGGTGACTAACAAGGGTGATGATTGTTGTTTCATGGAATCTAGATGAACAATAGTTTAAGAGGACACTTTCGGCCATGATATGAGATTGTGATGTTAGTCGAATATGAAGATGATGAACTTGAATAAGAAATATTTTTAGCATGATAAGTATGAATTATCAAGTAGTTGTGATAATTGATGAGTGAAGTGGCTAATGGGGACTCTTAATGAAATTATCTAAAAAGAATGTATCAAATGCTAAATGTTTATTTGTGTGTGTGTGTGTTTAGTAATAATTGGCATTGTTTAACAAAAATTAGAAATGAATGCTTGAAAGTTAAATATGGTAACCCTAGTGACCAAATCGTTAAAAGCTAATATATGAACAAATGATCGAATAAATTGACCTTTGAAATGTATATGGTTGCCGGTGTGTTTTGTTGATTGGAATAAATTTGTTTGATTTAGCTCAAGATCTTAAAAGGCGTCCAACAAAAATCGAAGGTCATCGGTAGGCTTGGAACTATTTTTAACACAAGGTAAGTCATTAAGCACATATGTTTGATATTGCTTAAATGATTGTAAAATCTATCAATTGTGTTTAATGGGATGCTTATATATATAAATGAAATTGTATTGTATGGATGATGACAATTGTTGAATGTAAAAGAAATAGTGAAATGTGTAGAAAGTTTGCTTTCGGCACTAAGTGTCGAACTTACGTTTTGCTGGCGAATTGGCACTAAGTTGCGTGCTGGAAATATATGGCACTAAGTGTGCATGCTGGAAAATATGGCACTAAATTTGCGAGCTGGAAAGGTATGGCACTATGTTGTGCGGGCTTAAATCGCATGGCACTAAGTGTGCGTCGGTATTAAGCACTATTGTGCGTACTCTATATATATATATAAATATCTCCGTCGAACAATTATATGGAGGGTGTGTCTCCATCGAGTTGAGTATGGACAGCGGATCGGGTAAGTACCTTGAGCTCATGGTTGACTAGGTAATATGTTCATGCTCGGGTTGAGCTTGGTAAGCTTTAAATCTAGTGATGATTGCAATTGTATGATTGTGGTGAAAATGAGTTGGTGTGTAAAATGCCTCAAATATCTTATTGTATAGAATATGAAATGTGGATGTATGACTTGGTATGAGATTGAACCGAAAGGTCAAGGAACTATGATATAGTTCGATATGGATGGAGTACTTAGCCTCGTTCATTATTTCATGTTGTAATAATTTTGTTAATGGATGGTTGTGGAATGCTTATGACTTACTGAGTTGTAAACTCACTCGGTGTTTTCTTGTCACCCATTTTAGGTCTCTTGGACTCGTATTGTTGCGTGCTCGGAACCGTCGTTGAAGTCATCACAGGCTGAAATCTTATGGTATTGTTTTTGTTGTTGAAGAACATTTGGCATGTATAGGCTATTATATTTTGTCGAATTGTGGGTTGTAAACTTTAAGCCATGTGAAAATGGCCTATGTGGTTCGAGTGGGATGCTAGAACCTATAGACGAGTCTTAGAAACTCAAATTTTGATAAGGTGGCCATAATTTGTGTCATGTATGATGGATGATTAAGGCCAAGGAAAACTTCATGAAATTGACATAGTCTCGCAGTAACTGTTGCGGATAGCAGCAGTGGGATGAATGAAAAATCACTAAAAATAGTAGAAGTAGAATTAAATAGTGAGTAAATTATGGAACTGAACCTTGATGAATCTATTTTTATATGGACGAAACAAACGACCATATAGCAGTATACTGAAAATATTAAAGTTCTCGTGAGACAGGGCCAGAACGGTTTCTGGGTCCCCTGTCGCGACTTTGAAAATTTACCATAAATTATCCAGAAAGAATTAGGAGTCATGCCTTATATTTACAGATTTCAGTTTGAGTCTAGTTTCATTAGAAACAAACGGCACCAGTATTAAACCCTGTACAGGGAGATATTCAAGTTGTAGCGCGAAGGTCAGAACAGTCGATCCCTGTAACATGGGTGACTTTAACTAATAAACTGTACCAATTGGCCCAACCAAAATTCTAAAAATAAATCCATGGATGGGTTATGAGTCTAAATTCAGGAAAATTCGAAACCAGTTTCCAGTTTTGAAACTCGAGATATGATTTTAAGGCGACGGTGACGGTTTTCCAGCCTGTCGAAATGCCAAATTGGTGGTACTTTAAGAGGATTTGTCTCGTTGACCCTTTACACGGCGGATGGTCTCGGGTTTGGGGTGTTACATACCGATCAGTCTACTATTTAAAATCCACATAATATCTTCTATGACCCCTCGGTTTGGGG
>NW_026440704.1:0-12206 GCF_025698485.1 Gossypium arboreum
TGTGAAACCGAATGTTGAAGAGTCTTCTAGTGTGAACAAGGTGAACCTAATGGTCTTGCCATGTGAACATAGGTATGAACGAATTAAGGAGAGTCATGGGAAGCTAATTGGCCAAGCTATCTTCATGCATGTGTGAGTGCCCTTTGGCCAATGGTCACCTTGGAGAATGAAGAGATAGACACCATACATGAATGGAAACATTCATGAACCTTAAAGACATTGAATATGGTCATACATGCACTTGGTCAACATGCACCTAAGAGATTCAAGCCCCCAACATCCATGCACCTTCAAGATTCATGCTTGCTTTTAATCTCCTTATGTCCATTGTGTTCCTACAAGAAATGTGAACATAATTAATTCAAACTAATGTGAACACAAATATCAACACTAAATTCGGTTATGACAAATTTAATTATCATCAATAAACACTTTTAAGACATACTTAATATAACTAATGAACTAAATTTAATATGTAGGATATTAATTAACTAATTATTGAACTTATTAATTAAAAAGTCAATAGTAGTCAAATGAATTCAAAGTGAACTCCATGAGCTGATGGTTAATTCATGAGCTAAACCTTAGCTGGGCCTAAACTCATGAGTGATAATGAGTGGTTCCGAGCTAATGAGTGGTGTGGAGCTACATGGAGCTAACTTGAATCAAGGTGAGCTTGGTGAGTGAAATGAACTTGTAGAAAAGTTCGCATGGATTTCCAAAATGGCCACTAACTGTTCGATAGGTCTAGCATTGACATCATCCCACACATGTCGAACTAAAGCTATAAAGCTTCTTTAAATTGTTTTGCACGAGCCCTTGTGATCGCCCTTGAGGTAGCACCATCGGATCTCGGCTTGACTTGGCTTATGGGAAGCCGTGATCGATCACTTTGGCCCCACTAAGCTCATCTAACATGTCATCTAAGCGAGGAATGGGATGACGGTATTTGATTTTATCTTGTTAACGGCTCGGCAATCCACGACATGCGCATGTTCCGTCCTTTTGGTACCAATAATACGGAACAAGACAGGACTTAGGCTCTGCGAATGTAGCCTTTTTTCCATCAGCTCATTGACTTGTCTTTGCAACTCCTTGGTCTCCTCCGATTGGCTTCGAAGCGTGTCGATTTGGAATAATCGCTCTCGCATGAAATCAATTTGATGCTCGATTCCACGAAGTGGTGGAAGACCACTGGGTTTCTTCGAAAAACATCTTGGAAATCCCGCAACAAAGACAAAATAGGAGGGGTAGGGTATCGGGTAAATCGTTAGTAGAAATTAATGCTTCCTTGTACAAAAGTACAAGAACAGTTCGATTCATCACCAAAGCCTTCCTCACATCACTAACTCTTGCAAAAACACTCATTTTCTCGATTTTCTTTTCTTTTTCTTCTTTTGCTTGGATATTTTTCTTGTCACTCTCTTTTGTTTTCTTTTTCTTATTTTCTCTTCTTTTATTTTTTTACAACTTTCTTTTTCTTTTTCTTTTTCTCTCATTTGCTCAATAGAAGCTTTTAGCTTGATTTGGCCTTCATACACTTGTTTGGGAGTCAATGGCACCAACGCCACATTCTTTCCCATGAATTTGAATGTATACCCGTTGGTATACCCGTCGTGTTGAACTCATCTATCAAACGCCACGCGCCAAGTAGCAAATGCCCCGATGCACTGCAGACGACGTCACAAAGAACTTCATCCGAATACTTGCCGATGTTGAAAGAGACAAGTACTTGCTTACCTTAAGCTTTCTCCGTCGTTGAGCCATTGTAGTTTGTAGGGCTCGGATGCTTGGTAGTAGGTAAACCAAGTCTTTCAACCATCATGGTACTTGCTACATTGGTACAATCCTCACGATAATGATGTCTAGACTTTGCCTCCGACTTGGCACCGAGTGTGGAAGATATTCTCTCGTTGGAGATCATTCTCCGCCTTTGGAGACTTAGACTTCATTTTACAACAAGTAGTTCTCCTTCTATGGGTTGTTCCACGCCTCCTCGACTTCGTCGATTGCATTCTTTCTCCTCCTCATCCTCCGCTTCGATCTGCCATCGCTCCGCAATACCATGGTCCTTCGATTTGGGCATTGGCTTGCTATGTGGCCTCTTCCGAGACACTTAAAACACTTAATATCCCGATTTTGATTGTATGACGATCTGGTGCCTTGCCTTTGTTCATTTCGGCGATGGGCTTGTTGGTTTTGGAGGTACGTGGTCTCCTTCCTCATGGATTGCAGTGTCCTTTACTTGATCCTTGGCTCCACCTTGAAGGGTTGGAAGTGGGAAACCCTCGACTTGGGCCTTTTATCTTGAGTTGTCTTTCCACCTTGATGGCCATATGGACCATATCAACCACTTCAATGTAGTGTTGTAATTCCACTACGCTTGCTATATCTCGATTTAGACCACCAGAATCGCGCCATCGTTGCTTCGGATCTTCTTGGACATCCGTCAATCATCGCGATTTCCATCTCTTTGTAGTAATCCTCGACACTTTTGGACCCTTGTGTGAGATTTTGAGTTTTGGTGCAACTCCGTGGTAGTACGCAGGATAAATCGTCGCCTCATCACCGCCTTCATTTCGGTCCATGTAGAGATAGGACGCTCACCGCTACGCCCGACTAGTGGTTAGTTGTTCCCACCAAATCATGGCGTAGTCCAAAACTCTATTGCTGCTAGTTTCACCTTTTTATTCTCGGAGTAATTGTGACAATCGAACACCAACTCTATCTTTTTCCCACTCAAGATAGGCCTCCTGGATCCGATCTACCTTGAAACGGTGGAATAGTCGGTTAATGTTCTTGAGATCATCATCTTCGCCTTCGATCTCGTTGTCGTGTTGCTACGCCGATCACTAGCATTAGACTCTTGTTCACTTTCAAGATCACTAAGGTCATTTGCTTCATCGTCTTGGGCCCTTCGCTTCCCTGCTCGATTTGGTTTCTCCGCTTGGTCTAACCCCTGTGCTCTTTTCACGCTGGCCATTCACTTCAACTTGGAACAAACGGTCTTCGATGGGATTGAGCCTTCGATCTAGGAGTCGCCCATTTCGTAATAAGGCTTGCATGTTTAAGTCGGGACGTTGAATGGGTTGTCTTGCCAAAGATCTTCCACGCTGTAATCGACTCTTGTGACATTAAAACATTGTTAAAGTAAACCTCACCACAAAAGCTCACAATCTCGAAAAGGAAAAGAAGTTGTTTCTCTCACACTCGTGTTTACACTTAAATTAGGCTTTTACCTCTACTCTATTGCACTTACAACTCTCGTGCCTTTTACCTCTCTTAACCTTTTCTCGTGATTTCGTAAGCATTCGTTAAGGCTTAGTCCTTGGTCTAGGTGGTCTGGTTCAAAAGGGTAACAAGTGATTGATGTATTCAGTTTGGTAGGTGAAAGAATAGGAATTGGGTTAAAAGTGTGGCGATTAGGAAGAGTAGGATAGAAGATGGATCGAAACTATATCAAATCAAAGCTTGACGATCACCAACAATTGAATTGCATAAATCACTTTTTTTTTCAATTTTTTCGAATTTTTTTCAAACTTGTATAACTTTTTTTGTACTATATCACAAACTAAATACAATAGAAGCACTTTGTTACCATTTTTTTTCTCCGGCTACATGAATTTTGTTTTTATAATAACAAAGAACAAACCAATCAAAATGAGAAAACTTAGATAATGAAAAATTTTTTTCTATACTTTTTTTTCCGACCCTACCTCGGAATGCTCCGCTCAATGCCTAAGCTTCGCTTTAAGTAGCTCGATATCAGATGATACGATCCGCCTCGGAAGAGTCGAGTCGATTAGTGTGCCCGATCGTCAACAAGAAGTTACGTTAGGTTTAATTGAAAAGGTCGATGAAGGAAAGAAGGGTATTGGTTTTGGGTTCGGATTAGAATAGGTAAGAAGAGTTTGAAAATTCGAGTTTGGAGTTCGAATAGGTATGGATGAAGGAATTGGTTCAATTAGGTAAATGGAGAATGGGGTTGAAAAAAGTGCAAACAAGAACCAATACCGATTTGGTATCGAAGTTGTTTATAAGCTCTTTTAGTTTGGTTTGGAATTGGTAAGGAAAAACCTCGACCCACTATCTAACAAGATAGGAACCTCGTATGTTTGAACGCCACACTACGAGTAGTGATAAGTTCGGTTTGACAAAGAGCAATCGACACACTAGATCGCTAGGAAGCCAATCGAATCTTTGAACGAAATTTGAGAAAAGTTTTGCCTAACAAATTTGGCAGCATAACATTAACAAAAGTCCAAAAGTTCTTTACAAAGTAACACAAGCCACAATTTATAGTGAATGCAAGGGATAGTGAATAGGCTCTTGAGGTAGCTAAATGGTTTCAAAATTCCGAATTTTTGATGAAGCTTCCTTGAAGTTTCTTGTGCATGGAGAACGTAAGGGCAGCTTTAGATGCCTTGATTCAATAGAAAAATTGAATGAATTGTTTGGGAGCTGAAATGCCATCAATAGGTTCGCCAAATGCTTGAATTTGGAATTAATGTCATCTGCTTGATTCAACCGAATGTTCATGTGATTAAGGAGCTATCTAGAGCACTTCAATAGTCTTAGAATGTGAACAAACTGATTTGAACAGCCACACATGTGTGAACAAACAAAACCGAACAGCCCTTGGTGTGAAAGGAATAATCGGTGGGTGTGAACAGCTTTAATTTGTCTTGGGCAGCCAATCGGTCTTCTTGAAGAGTTGTAAGGTTTGGCTGAATGGTCACTTAGGGAACACCAAAGATCAGACACCAATTTTAAATCATCCATGCACCTATGCCGTCCAAGGGTAATGTACCTACAACATTTAATTCAGCAAATTAAACCTTTTAGACACATTAAATTCGCAACATAGACAAATAAATCTTGCACCATAAATTAGGCTGACATAATTAATCTTTGTAATAGTTAAGACATATTTAATTGGTCCTAATTAATTAAGTACTTAATTTAGAACATAATTAAAACATGTCCAGATTATGACAAATTAATTATTAAAAAAATAACTAATAAAACTAACAGCAACTTAAATGATTTATTCCAAAGATAACAAACGCAATAATGAAATGAGTGAAACGAGCTCGTTGAGCTAAGTTAAGTTGAAGTTGAGCTGATTTGAGCTGATTTGAGCTTGAAGGAGTATGCATAGTTTGCTTGGCTTGCTGGTCCAAGAGCTTTCAAGAAGTCCAGCAACGTTTCACCCCAAACTCTATCAACTAAGGTTGTTGTTGCGTCTTTGAATCTCTTTGCTCGAGCTCGGGTGATCGGTCCCACGGCAATTCGAGAGGATCTTCATTGGCAGCCGACAACTCGGGAGGTGTGGTTGTATCAAAAAGTATCTCACCAAATAGTTTCATTAACAAGAAACAATGATAAAAGTTCAACAACCTTTACAAATGAAAGTAACAACTATTTATAGCGTAGTTCTTGGGGTAGCCTAATGGACATAAAACAATGCTTAAAGACTAAGTAAAATTCAGCTAGAAAATCCTAGAATAAACTAGAAGACAATCATTAAGTGACTAAGTCTAAATTCAACTACTTGGAACTCCAATGGGCATGCTTTGTGGAGAAGAAATTTGGCTGAATGAATGTGAAGCATGGAAGCTTAACAGCCATGTCTAGATTCAGCTAAGGAGAGGATGAATGGAAACCTTCATGCATGCTTTTTTTGGCCGAATGGTCACTTAGAAAATATCAACCAACATATGTCCATTGGTCTCCACGAAAAGGCGTATGGGAAGAAGGAAAATTCAGCAACTCATTTAAGTCGTCCATGCATGGTAAACACTTTAATAAATGCTGTCCATGAACATGTCTTGGCCATGCACAAAACACCCACTTAAATGCTGCACATTAAATTCATTTCTTGCCATTAAACTTGCATGCTGGACAAGACATCCACGAGAGATCTTCATGAAGGATTGTTCGTGAATCATATGTAAATGATTTTCTTCTTTGAACAAAATGATTATTCTCCTAAATCTTTTGTAACCTCTTGTAGAAAGGAAACGAGAAAAGAAAAAAATGAAAAAAAAAATCAAAAGAAAAGAGAGGCAAGAAAAGACTATGAGAGAAAATGAGAGGATCTTGAATGAAATCGAGAAAAGAAACAAAGAAATGAAAGAAAAAGAGGAAGAGGAAGAGAGGAAACAAAATGAGATTGAAAAAGAGAATGAAAAAGAAAAAGAGTTTGAACAAAAGAAAAGAGTGGAAAAAGAAATTGAGGTAAAAGAAATGAGAGTTTCCAAAGAAAAAGATTCGAGTGGAAAAGATGTTAGTGAGCAAGTGAGGATTGTTTCCACTAACCCACCTATTAGTTTTTATTGCGATATCTCTTTCCAGGTTTTTGAAAATTCGTGTGACCACTTCCAGCTTCAATACCTTCCCAACGACGGTGATTTTAGTTATACAAGAAAGGTAAGAACGAGAAAGACAACCGCCCACTTTTGTCCGAAGGTAAGCTAGGTAAGGACTCTATGATTATCAAGTCACGATCATTTGACTTAAAAACTGCTAATAAAGGTTTTGACGGTTCAATTTCTGAAAGGTCTCAAAATTTTAATTTGGTTAGTTACTGTTCAACTCTTGATGTTAATGACCTTGTTACAAGAAGAACCATGAAAAGTTTGTCTTATGACATGTTTAACCCTTCTGTTGAGTTGGTTTTGCTGATGCAAATCGTGGAGGTGTGTGATAAAAGTTTTGCACATAAAAATTTTGATGTGTTTGAATTCTTAAACTCTATGAACATATGTGCTAAGCCTCTTTTGATACTGAACCGCCTCGGAAGAGTCGAGTCGTATGTAGATTGCCCGATCGCTCACTAGAAGTTACGTTAGGTTTAGTTGAGTTGAAGGTATGGTCAAAGTAGAAAGAGGGTACGAACGGAATGGTAGGAACGAAAGGGTAGGAACAAAGGGATATGAACAAATTGGTTGTTTAGTTTCGATTAGGTAAAGAAGAGAACGGTTTTGAACTACTAAAGGTACTTTCAAGAACCAATACCGAAATGGTATCGACGCTGATTAAGCCTTTTGAGTTCAAGTTATAGGTTTGGTAAGGAAACCTCGACCCACTATCTAACAAGATAGGAACCTTGGTATGTTGAACACCACACTACTTAATAGTGATAAGTTCGGTATGACAAAGAACACGGTTGACACAACTAGAACGCTAGGAATGCCAAACGAATCTTTGAATGAAATATAAGAAAAGTTTGCCTCACAATTTCGGCAAGATAACATTAACAAAAGTTTCAAAAGTCCCTTTACATGGAAATTGAACAAGTATTTATAGGCTAAGTCTAGGTAGCCGATTGGCCTTTCATGCTTACACATTAATTAAAGAAAATTCTAGAAAATGACCCTTAATGTGCATGTCTAGATTCGGCTATGGTAATAGGAAATGAATGAATCTTCATGCTTAAGAAAACACAAAGTGAATGCATGATGTCCAATGGTCACTTGAGGTTCTACCAACCTTGTTAAATGAAGCAATGTTTGGCCAAAAAGTATGAATTAATTGTGACACTCCAAGGGCCATCATGTGTGTGAAACCGAATGTTGAAGAGTCTTCTAGTGTGAACAAGGTGAACTAATAGTCTTGCCATGTGAACATAGGTGTGAACAATTAAGGAGAGTCATGGGAAGCTAATTGGCCAAGCTATCTTCATGCATGTGTGAGTGTCCTTTGGCCGAATGGTCACCTTGAAGAATGAAGAGATTGACACCATACATGAATGGAAACATTCATGAACCTTAAAGACATTGAATATGGTCATACATGCACTTGGCTTTAACATGCACCTAAGAGATTCAAGTCCCCTAACCGTCCATGCACCTTCAAAATTCATGCTTGCTTTTAATCTCCATATGTCCATTAGCTCCTACAAGAAATGTGAAAGAATTAATTCAAACTAATGTGAACACAAATATCAACATTAAATTCGGTTATGACAAATTTAATTATCATCAATAAACACTTTTAAGACATACTTAATATAAATAATGTGAACTAAATTTAATATGTAGGATATTAATTAACTAATTATTGAACTTATTAATTAAAAAGTCAATAGTAGTCAAATGAATTCAAAGTGAACTCCACGAGTGATGGTTAATTCATGAGCTAAACCCAGCCGGGCTTAAACTCGTGAGCCGATAATGAGCTGGGTGGAGCTACATGGAGCTAACTTGAGTGAAGGTGAGCTCGGTGAGCTGAATCGAACTTGTAGAAAAGTTCAAGCATGGATTTCCAAAATGGCCACCAACCGGTTCGATAGGTCTAGCATTGACATCATCCACACATGTCAACTAAAGCTATAACACTTTCTTTAAATTGTTTTGCACGATCGCCTTGAGGTAGCACCATCGGATCTCGGCTTGGACTTGACTTATTGATATGAGCACGCTCTGAACTTTATATAGCAAGTCTGCTGCCGAGCAATGACATGTTGGCAAGCGATCCCACTGCTTTCCACTCCACGAGCTCCGTCACTCAAATCTAGCTTATTCGAGCTCAATCCATCTTGTCTCGAGCTAAACCGAGCTCACTCCTAGTTCACTTTCAACTCACGAGCTAAACCTTAGCTCAACTTCAATTAGGAGTTTAATCTCGGTCAACTTTAGCTCACAAGCTAAAGCTTAGCTCATTTTAGTTTAAACTGTTTTGTCTTTAATGCATTAAATAAAATTTGCACATATTTATTTAAGCATTAAACTTTTCTTATATTAATATTTGTTATTAATATGTCATAGTCATTACATAAATTGATTATGTTCACATAGTCAATTAATGCATGACATTAATGTGTTCACATCATGCAATTTATGAGTGTTCATGAGATATCTTAATGACTTGTTTATTTCATGTAGGTACATCCCTTTGGACGTACAATGTATGGATGAAGAAACATCTCTTTTGGGCAATCCACACTCATGAATGAAGAAGTATTAAATGCTGGTGCATGTACGGCTAGATGCAAGGTTTCTACAAATTCATGCATGTGTGTAATGCATGTATGGACATTAAAGGCTGGTCCATGAATGGATCAAATGCATGGAATGATAGAATACATGAATGGCTTAAGTGCATGTATGGTGGCTGTCTCCTAACTTTCCAAGGCACTTATTCGCCAAGAAGTAGCTGTTCACACTTTGAATTGACCTATAAGCTACTACACATGCATGGATGGGTTCAAGAACGTCCAAAGGAAGGAATTAACTCAATAATTCAACACATTGATTGAATTAAGTATATGCACAAAGGGGAGAACGAATTTACTAGGTTCATGCTGCCATTTATGAACCTACATGCTATTAAAGAGTTTAATTATGAGGATACATGTTCCATACAAGTGCATGAACGTCCCAAGGAGATGAATGCAACCTTTGGTGCACATACAAGTCACTTGAAGCCTTTCTTTATGATTAAGCATTCATGCACACACATAGGGGGAAGAAAGTGTCCATTCAACTAGTTCATGAATCTACCGAATTTATGAACTATTTTAATACATTAGTGTGAACATTTTTATTATTGTGTGAACACCTAGATGCCGAATTTGAATGGTCATCTATGTGCCTATAAGTATTTGTTTTCTTTCAATTGTAAGAGACTTTTGGCCAAATTTGTTAATGAACATTTGTTCTTGTGAGGTTGCTTCCTCTCATATCTCGTACAAGTTTCGAAAGACTTATCTGGCTTGTGCTAGTGGTGTCAATCGTCTTGTTTGAACTTATCACCAATCTTGGTGATGTGATCCGCCCGTAGATGAGTCAATTCACGAGTTGCCCGATCATAGTTTGAGAGAGTCATTCGTGCTCTCGAATTTTAGTAATAACAGAAAATAATGGATTAGAATAAGTGGAAGGTTTCAAGAAGGGTAAGTTTAGTAATAGGTTCTGTATGTGTTGTAGCAAAGATAGTTGATGGATAAATGGGCTGTTAGGTTACAAGAAGGAAAGTTGAAAGATGGGGATGGAAAAACGAACTCAATGACAGAATGATTCAACACTAAGAAGTGTCACCCGGTTCCTATATTGTTAAGGTGAAGTATGGATAGATGGATAGGTGAACACCACATCAAGATTGGTGATAAGTTCAAACAAGACGATTGACGCCACTAGCACAAGCTAGATAAGTCTTTCGAAACTTGTACGAGATATGAGAGGAAGCAACCTCACAAGAACAAATGTTCATTAACAATTTTGGCAAAAGTCCTTTACAAATGAAAGAAAACAAATATTTATAGGCACATAGATGACCATTCAAATTCAGCATCTATGTGTTCACACAATAATAAAAACGTTCCCAATAATGTATTAAAATAGTTCATAAATTCGGCAGATTCATGCACTAGCTGAATGAACACTTTCTTCCCCCTTGGTTTGTGCATGAATGCTTAGTCATAAAGAAAGGCTTCAAGTGACATGTATGTGCACCAAAAGGTTGCATTCATCTCCTTGGGATGTTCATGCACTTGTATGGAACATGTATCTTCATAATTAAACACTTTAATGGCATGTAAGTTCATAAATGGCAGATGAACCTAGTAAATTGTTCTCCCTTTGTGCATGCACTTAATTCAATCAATGTGTTAAATTATTGAGTTAATTCCTTCCCTTGGACGTTCTTGAACCCATCCATGCATTTGTAGTAGCCTATAGGTCAATTCAAAGTGTGAACATGTTCAAGGAGCTCTATGGTCAACATAGAATTAGTTAGCAGCTACTTCTTGGCCGAATAAGTGCCTTGGAAAGTTAAGAGACAGCCACCATACATGCACTTAAGCCATTCATGCATTCTATCATCCCATGCATTTGATCCATTCATGGACTAGCCTTTAATGTCCATACATGCATTCGACACATGCATGAATTTGTAGAAACATTGCATCTAGCCAGTACATGCACCAAAGATTTAATACTTCTTCATTCATGAGTGTGGAATGCCCAAAAGAGATGTTTCTTCATCCATACATTGTACCGTCCAAAGGAATGTACCTACATGAAATAAACAAGTCATTAAGACATCTCATGAACACTCATAAATTCGGCATGATATGAACACATTAATGTCATGCATTAATTCGCTATGTGAACATAATCAATTTATATAATGACAATGACATATTAATAACAAATATTAATATAAGTTTAATGCTTAAATGAATATGAGCAAATTTTTATTTAATATATTAAAGACAAAACTGAGTTTAAACTAAAATGAGCTAAGCTTTAGCTCGTGAGCTAAAGATAAGTGAGGCTAAACTCCTAAGCTAAAGTTGAGCTAAGGTTTAGCTCGTGAGCTGAATATGAGCTAGGAGTGAGTTTGGTTTAGCTCAGCAAGTTGGATCGAGCTTGAATAAGCTGGATTTGAGCCTGGACGAGCTCGTGGAGCTGGAAACGAGCTCGATCAGCTTGCCAACATGTCAATGCTCGGTTTGACAAACTTGTTCGATGAAGTTCATGGGCGTGCTCAGATCACTTGGTGTGGCGTTCACCTATCCATCTATCCATCTTTTCACCTTAACAATATAGGAACCGAGGTGACACTTCTTAGTGTTGAATCATTCCCGACGTTGAGTTCGTTTTTCCATTCCCCATCTTTCAACTTTTCCTTCTTGTAACCAAACCGACTCATTTATCCATCACCCATCTTTGGTACACATAACCTAACGACATTAAACTTACCCTTCTTGAAACCTTCCGCTTATTCTAATCCATTATTTTACTTTTATTACTAAAATCCGAGGCACTAACGACTCTCTCGAACTACGATCAGCAACTACGTGAATTGACTCATCTACCCTGCCGATCACATCACTTATGGGGAAGCCGTGATCGATTATTTTGCTTAAACATGCCTATTCGATTGGTCTGTGATGGATTTGAACTTTTGAAAAGTTGCATGTTCACAATTTCTTTGTTCGACATATGTGTCCAAAATTTTTCGCATACAATGAATAATTCGTTTGATTTTGCCCTTCAAAAGAAAACCTTAAATTTTTGTGCGAAGTTTCCATGTTTTGACCTACCTATTCGATTGAGTTTTGTGAAGTATGAACGTTTGCATGTTTGTCTACCTAAACCTTCTTTGATCTACTTTTGTGATTTATTAGAGAAAATGAAATTCTTGCAGATTTTGGGATAAGTGATCAAAATCGAGTATTTAAGCCTGAGCTAGCCACT
>NW_026440705.1:0-12252 GCF_025698485.1 Gossypium arboreum
GAAGGTCGAGTTGTGGCCTATGTCCGAGACAATTAAAGCCAATGAAAGAATTATCCAAACCCATGATCTCAAATTAGGCCATTATTATTTTGAAAATTGGCGACATTACTTTTGGTGAGAAGTGCCATGTATTTTGGGATCACAAAAGTCTCAACTATTTGATGACTCAAAGAGACTTGAATCTCGACAAAGGCGTTGGCTTGAGTTGTTGAAAGATTATGAGCTGGTCATTAATTATCACCGGGAAAGGCTAATGTGGTTGCGGGCGCCAGCCGAAAATCCTTGTTAAACTGCGGCGATGAATGTACACTTATGCATTCTGCAGACAATGTGTTAGTAGCTGAATTAAAAGCCAAACCATTATTGATTCATCAAATTCGTGAAGCTCGGAAAGTCGATGATGAATTGGTTGCAAAGCAATTTGAGTGTGTTCGAACAAGGAATCGGAGTTTCAAATTGATGATGATGATTGTTTGAGGTTGAAGTGTTTGTGTGTTCCAAGCAATTGAACTCATTTCGATGATTACGGCAGAAGCCCAAAGCCGAATGTCAATTCACCGGGGTATGAAGATGTACGCGATTTGAAGCGTCGGTTTTGGTGGCATGGTATAAACGAGACATCTCCGACTTTGTTTGAGATGTTTAATATGTCAACAAGTAAAGCGGAACATCAAGTGCCTTGAGATTACTTGAGATCAAGATACTTGAGTGGAAATGGGATCGAGTCACAATGGACTTTGTGTCCGGACTTGCCATTGTCCAAGTAAGAAGGATCGATTTGGGTTTTGTTGATAGGGACTAAGTCGGCTCACTTTATCACCGTCGTCGGTTTTCATTGGATAAACTACTGAATTATCGTTTCTCAGTTGTGAGATTACGGTCTGGAATTTCTGTTTGGGATAGAGATCCGAGATTCTCCTCGCGATTTTGGAAGAAATTGCAAGAAGCTTTGGTACCAAGTGCATTTTACCGCTTTTCATCCACAGATGGTCAATCGTATTGAGATACTTGAGGATATGTTGAGATGTTGCGTCCTTGAGTTTAATGGTTCATGGGAATGATATTTACCTTTGATTGAATTAACACAACAATAGTTTCAGTCAAGTATTAGATGGCCCTTACGAGGCTTTGTAGGTTAAAATGCGTCGCCATTTTTTGGACCGAACTTCGGTGAAAGTAAAATTTTGGTGGACTTGATTAAAGATCTTTGAGCAGTAAAAGTAATTGTGAAAGTTTAAAACGGTAGTAGATCGGTGAAATCGTGCGGTTTGAAAGCGAAAAACATTGAGTATCGGTGGGAGATAAAGTGTTTCTTAAAGTTTCACCTTGAAAAAGATCTCGATTTGGCGTAAAGGCAAATTGAGTCAGGTTCATCGGGCCATATGAAGCATCCGAGCGAGTCGGTTCGATTGCATATCGATTGATTTTGCCTCCTGAACTTGAGAAGATTCACGCGTCTTTCATGTTTGATGCTTGAAGCTATAGATCGATCCATCAGCGTAATTAGTCCATCGAGGTGAAATTCAAGCGATATGAGTTATGAAGAAGAACGATTAGTATCCTAGCTCGTGAAGTGAAGGGTTGTGAAACAAAAGGGTTAGTTAGTAAAAGTGTTATGGCTCAAACACGGGATGGAAGAAGCTACTTGGGAACAGAACTCTATGAAAGCGTTACCCAAACCTATTTACGGTAAGATTTTGGGACGAAAATTTCTTAAGTGGGGAGAGTTGTGACAGCCAAAATTGACCCTAGTCGGAAGTGGTTTGGGACGCTAAAGCAGAGTCACGAAATGTTTGAGCGTAATATTTATTGTCTAGAATATGTAATTATGAATGTGTGAAAATTTCAAGCTTGATTTAGTCGATTTCATGTGAATTCAGTTAGTAGGACTTGTGTGACACTTTTGAAATGTGATAGGCTAATCTATAAGGACCTAATAGTGCATGTAATCAAAATGGGGGACTTGCATGTCAAATTCCCCCCCTAATTGGTAGTGGCCGGCCATGACAAGAGATTATGGGCAAAACATGTCATGAAACATGTTGTGTAAGTGTTTTATGTTGG
The DNA here is from genome assembly GCF_025698485.1 of Gossypium arboreum. Taxonomy (NCBI): domain Eukaryota; kingdom Viridiplantae; phylum Streptophyta; class Magnoliopsida; order Malvales; family Malvaceae; genus Gossypium; species Gossypium arboreum. The sequence goes on from NW_026440705.1 coordinate 2,065, forward strand.
AATAAATAAAATAAGGTGCATGGGTAATAAAAAAATGAAAAAAAAATGTGTGTGAAGGCTTCTCCCCCTCCCCATTGCCGTGAAGGTAAGAAAGAAAACAAAAAAATTTGTTCATCCTTTTCATTCTCTCTTGGCCGAAAATTCTAAGGAAGAAGGAGGGAGTTTTTGCTTCCTGTTTGGTTTGGAAAAGGATTAGGAAGAGGTTTGGCTATACTTGTATCAAGATTAAGGTATGTTTGAAGTTGTGCCATGAGATTCATGCATGTTTTTAGTTGCTAGCTTGATGTTCTTATTAGCCATGGTTCAAATCCTTGCTATGTCATGGGAATGGTATTGGCCAAGGTGGATTTTGTGTTAATGCCATTGCATGCTAAATATGAAGCTTGTTAATGATATATGTGATGGTGGGTTGATGACTCTTGGATTTTCTTTTTAGCATTTTAGTGAGACATTAAGTTCCTTGTTTAACCATGACCAAAATTGAAATGGTATGGTGTTGTGATGTATTCACCATTGTATATCCATAAGCATGATTTATGCTTATTGCATAGTAGGTAAGATTTGTGTGGATATATGTTTATATTTGGTTATAATCAACTTGAGATTAGACCCTTGCACCTATATGTATATATGTTTGCACATGATGTATTAGTATGACATATATACTATCTCAAGGTATATATTTACTTATGATGATGTTTGGTTATGAAGTAAATGATAGATCGTATTGAGCTACAATATGTAATGCATTAGTTAGTAAAATGTATGCCATTTATGTGGTTATTAAATATGTAATTGGCCTCAACATCAACATGCATATTAGCACATGAGATGGATTGGTGTGCATGCATTGGTTAGAGGCAAGCATATTGATGCCTTTATCTTGGTTAGGACAATCGGCTAAAAAGGGGTGTGGGTTAATATCTTGAGTTGATGCATGATTTCACATGTATGTGACTTTAATGTCTAATGTATAAATGTGGGCTAAGTGCCTTGTGTTCTTCTTTTCGATGCTCAAATGATTAAATCGGTTTATTTATTTAATTAAGCTCAAGAGCAAAGGGATCTAAATCCGATAAAGGGAAGGAAAAAGTGGTGAATAGCCATCGAAATCGTTCGACAACATCCAGGGTAAGTTCTTGAGTAATAGAGCTTAAATTATGATTTGATTAGATCATGTCTCAAGTAAATCGAAATCATGCTCTTTGTGTGTGGATATTGAACGAAATGTGCAAGAGTGATAAGTGTATTGTATTTGAGTTTTGCTAATGAAAATGAAATCTGAATGTGTCATGATTTAGTGTTAAATGTGCATGTTTATTGAATGGTGTCGGGCTAAGTCCGAAGCTTTTGTGCTAAGTGACTAAAACGGGTTAAGTCCAAGAGCATTTATGCGAGTTACCAAAAGCGGGTTAAGTCCGAAGGCATTAATGCAGTTATTAAATCCGGGCTAATTCCGAAGGCAATTATGCGAATCACTATAACAGGGCTATGTCCGAAGACAATCGGCGAGTCACTATATCGGTTAAATTCAGAAGATCGTGATTCGGGAATGAGCAATCTTCTGTAAAATTTCATTATACCTTGCAAAAGTTCGCAATGAGGTTTGTTAATGTGCTTGAATTAGTTGAGCCCACAAGTAAGTATTACATTTCGAGTTGATAAGCGACTCTAGGCCTTTAGCTAAGTTGATCTTGGTATGAACATAAGGGTTGGTAATGTAGTAAGTATGATATTGAGAATTGTGCATATGAAATTATCCGTTTAGCTATATGAATGCTATGCTTTTGTTGTCTGGAATCCCTTGCTCAAAACTTACTAAGCATAAATTGCTTACTAGTTTCTTTGTTCTCTGTTTTATAGATTTTGCTCGTTAGCTACGGATTGGGATCATCAGTGAAGTCATCCCACTATCAAAGCCCTTTTGGTACTCTTTTAGTTGAACTCTGGATATGGCATGTATAGGACTACCCTTTGTTGTTTTTCAGTACTTTTTTTGATGTATGTGTTGTACGGCCATGCGAAAATGGCTCGTAGAAGTGGAGTATGGCATTAGACCATTTGTGTTTATGTATGTATATGGTTTCATGATGTGACTATGGACTGGAATGGAAGTGTTGGGCAATGATCAGCCCTTGGAATGGCTAAATATGATCATAGGTGGACATATGTATGACAAAACTCTAGTTGGTCCATGGAAACCACGAAATAGGTAAAGTTTAACCAGCAGATCTGACAGCAGCAGTGGTGTGGATGTGAAAAATCACTAAAAATATCAGGAATGGAATTAAATAGTGAATAAATTATTTAAATGAACCTTGATGAATCTACTTTCATATGGAAGAAAGCAAGCGGTCATATGAGTTGTATGTTAAGAGATATTTAAGTTTTAGTGGAACAGGGCCAGAACGGTTTCGGAATCCCTGTTCCGACTTTGGAAATTCATTATAAATTAACCAGAGATAATTAGGAGTCATTCCATATATTTATAGATTCCTCTTTGAGTCTAGTTTCTATAGAAACAAACGGAATCAGTATTGAAGCCCTGTATAGGGAGATATCAATTCGTAATGCGTGAAGGTCAGTTAGTCAAACCCTGGATTTGGGGAGACTTTAACTAATAAACTGTACTAATTGGCCCGACCAAAATTTCTAGAAAAATATATGTAGATGGACATATGAGTCTAGTTTCAGGGAAAAATTACGAAACTTATTTTCGAGCTTTGAAAATCAAGATATGATTTTTAAGGAGGCAGTGGCGATAACCAGCTATGCGGAAAAAAATTTTTAATTTGTGAAAATAATTAAGTTAAGTGCATGTGCACCTTGTGTTGACTCCGTGCGGACTCGGGTATGGGTGTTACATTAGTTGCCTTAGTTGCTTGAGCGATAAAGATTCCACTTTGGAAGTGGGAAGGGATCACTATGGACTTTGTTAGTGGGCTACCCTTGGCGCCTACTAAGAAAGTTTCATATGGGTTATAGTGGATCGATTAACCAAGTGCCTTTATTTTGTACCGATTCGCACTAACTTTCGTTGCAAAGTTGGCTAGGTTGTTTGTGGTGAAGATTGTAAGGTTGCATGGAGTGCGGTGTCCATAATATCCGATAGGGACCTCGTCACTTTGTGATTTTGGAAGAAGTGCATGAGGCATTAGGTACTAGGTTGAACTTGATCTGACATTCTACCCTCAAATTGATGGACGATCGGAAAGGGTGATCCAAGTATTGGAAGATATGTTGAGGGATCGTGATTGAGTTTTGAGGTAGTTGGGAGAACTATTTACCGTTACACAATTCACGACAATAATAGCTACTAAGCAAGCATTGGATGGCTCCATCTGAAGCCTTGTATGGGCGAAGGTGTCGAACTCTAGCATGTTGGACGAGTTGGGGACGAAGAGTTTTGGGGCTTGAGTTAGTCGCCGATACTGAGGATAAGGTAAAATTGATTAGGGATCGTTTGAAGGAGGCCTTGGATAGGCGGTAGTATCTTGACCTTAAGCATCGAGAGGTAGAGTATCCGAGGGGACTTTGTTTTTTAAGGTCTCTCCAGTGGAAGAAGGTATTAAGGTTTGGACGAAGGAAAGCTAAGCCCAAGGTTCATTGGACCATATCGGGTTCTAAGGTGGATTGGGCGATTAAACTATCAGCTAAATTACCTCTGAGCTAAGCTGATCCACGATGTGTTTCATGTTTCCATGTTGAGGCAGTATTGCTCGGATCTTTGCATGTTGTGGCGGTTGAAGAAATCGAGGTTAAGCCGGACCTAACTTTGAGGAAGAGCCCATACAAATAATTGGTCGAGATGTCAACTAAGAAGGAAGTCCGTTCCATTAGTGAAAGTGCTTTGGCGGAATCACAAAAGTGAAAGCTACTTAGGAACCGAGGAGCGATGTGGCCAATATCGTTAATGTTTGAATTAGGTAAAATTTGAGGATGAAATTTCTTTTAGGGAGTAGAGTTTAGCATACAAAATTTCAAAACCCCAAAATCGGAATCCCAAACTTTCTTTATTTTCAATTTTGATAAAAATTGTGTTTTATATTCTAGCCAAGTGATAAAAATAGTAGGTCTTAATTAAGGTTTGAGTTGAACCTACGGGTAAATGAAATTATAGTTCAATTATTAAAAGATCTTGTTGGCAAGTAGTTGGGCTTTTAAATAAAGATAGGGAAGAATGGCATCAAAAAGCCTTGTAGAAGAGTGGCTAAGTAACACCACTTAGAGTGCGGGAAGGTGGCGTTAATGGCTGCAAGGAGATCAAGGTTTGAATCCTAATTTAGTATTTTAGAAGTTTAATTAGGCCTTCTAGAAGGATGAAAGTGGTAAAGATAGACTCAAGGGGTGATGGAAGAGAATTTTGAGGAAAGGATCAAGGGGTTATTAGGGAGAAAAGCGAGGGATGAGAAGTGAGGACAAGTGGATCCGAAATGGGAACTTGGGCTTGAGGAATTAGTAAGGGTTATAAATAGGTGGTGCAAGTGTAACACCATTTGGGCCTAAGTTTTAGGCCTTGAGCATGGGAGCGTTGAAGCGACTTATAATATTTTGTTGTGCATGTAAATTTTGTTAATGAAGGCTTGTTTTAGTGGTTAAGTGTCTTTGAGAAGTGGTGGAAAAGTCTTGGGTTCAAACAGGACTCTAGCAAAATTTTGGTTTAAGGTGAATCAAACCCTAGGTGTAGTAGGTGGCCTTAAGAATATTGTTGGAGAAATTGTGCCAAAAAGCCTTGTGGTCTAGTGGTAAAGTAGTGCCACATAAGAAGGAAGGTGGCGTCATAAAGTTGGCAAGGAGGTCCAAGGTTGAAACTCATGGCAATCAAGAGCATTGATTTTGCTAAGGGCCCAATTGGATAAATTGTTTGATTGTGTAGTAAATATTGGACTAGGCTAGGTGAATCTCATATCGTGGCTAGATTTGGGCTAAAAGGGCCACGAGCATGTGGGCCCATTTGGTAGAGAAGACTTTAGGCCCATTCGTATTTTATCCTGTTTAGAATACTTTGGTTTACCAAATTAATGAAATGCCCTCAATTTGTAAAATTACCAAAGTACCCTCGATTTATAAATTCTTTTTACCTGATTTACAATTCGTTTTACCTCAATTTACAAAATTACCAAAATACTCTCGATGAGTAAAATTACCAAAATACCCTTGGTTTGTAAAACCAAAATACCTGGTTTGTAAAATTACCAAAATACCCTTGGTTTACAATATTACCAAAATACCCCTGGTTTGTAAAATTATCAAAATACCCTTGGTTTACAAAATTACCAAAATACCCCGATTTGTGAAAGTATTGAAATCTGTTATAGGGTAGAAATCTAGAAATACCCTGTAGGGTAGAATTACCATTTTGCCTTAGGGTGTTAAATGGTATTTTGCCCTTGTGGGCAAGTGTGACTTAAGTGTGGTTGTGGTTTGATTATGAATATGATGCATGAGATATTGTTATACATGATAGGACATGATATGCACATGATATGTTATGATATGCACATGATATGCTATGTTATACTCATTATATGCATGGCTTGGGTTTTATAAAAATGGAGGAAGTGCAAAAGGGCTTTGCCCGGTTATTAAAAGAGGCTAGGCCTCCGATTATGGCGATCTGAGTTCTTGTTGATGCCATTGGTGACAAATACACTGCCGCTTTCATAGATCTCATGAATCGGGTCTTCCAACCCTACTTGGATCGGTTCGTGGTAGTCTTTATAGATGACATTTTGTATACTCAAAAGATGAGGATGAGCATGATGCACACTTAAGGATTGTGTTGGACTTTGAGGGAGAAGCATGTATGCAAAATTGATAGTGTGAATTTTGGCTAAAGGAGGTTACTTTTCTAGGACATGTGGTGTCAAGCGAGGGTATTGGTGGATCCCCAAAAATTGAGCGGTGTTAGGCTGGAAAACAATCAAGTCGTGTCGAAAATCTGAAGTTTTGGGCTTGGCAAGATACTATAGGCGATTTGTTTGTAACACCCCATACGATACCGTTCGAGTTGAACACGAGGTGTTACGGACTTAATTCATTAATTAACAATCATACAATTCATTTTAAAATTTCGGACAAGTCTAACTGCATCATAGTTGCTTTAAAATCATATCTCGAGTTACGAAACTTGAAATCCAATTCCGTAAATTTTCCTGAAACTAGACTCATATATATATCTACTAATTTTTTCTAGAATTTTGGTTGGGCCAATTAGTACAGTTTATTAGTTAAAGTCTCCCCTGTTTCAGGGTTCAACTACTCTGACCTCTGTGTATTACGAATCAGATATCTCCTGTACAGAGCTTCAATGACTATGCTTGTCTCTAATAAAACTAGACTCAATAAGGAATCTGTACATATAAAGTGTGACTTCTAATTATATTTGTAAAATTTATGGTGAATTTCCAAAGTCAGAACAGGGGATCCAGAAATCGCTCTGGCCCTGTTTCACAAAAATTTAAACATCTCATAAAATATATCTCATATACCTGTTTCGCTTATTCCATATGAAAATAGACTCATCAAGCTTCGATTCCATAACTTATTCATTATTTAATTTCATTTCTACTATTTTAGTGAGTTTTCAAACTCACGTCACTGTATCTGAATCTATTTTATGGTAAATTTTACCTATTTCATGGTTTCCATGGATTAGCTAGCAATTTGACATACATAATACCAAATATGATCATGATTAGCCATTCAATGGCTAATCATTAAACATTCTATTTCCATACCACTCAATAGCCATATCATAAGACCGGATATACAAAATGATTATAATGCTATACATGCCATACTCAAAATATACAAGCCATTATGCCAAGATGGTATACGGATAGTGTGGCGTGCCTCGACCGTTTCCGATTTCGAGCTGGCTTGTCAACACTACAAGGAATGAAAAGGAGGAGTAAGCATAAATGCTTAGTAAGCTCACATGCAAATAGCAAGTAACATAACCATATAAGCAAACATAAAACATCATTTGCATAATCATCACCAAGACATTCATATCACCTTTTCATTTATCATCTTACCATATTGTCGTTTATCGAGTTTTCAACCCGGGGTTAAGTACATACCTGTTCAAATTATCCATTTCACAACACATACCAATCGTCCCTTTCATCTTGAGTATTCCTCCATTTGAGTAGAACTTTACCCGTTGAACACATCGTAATATAATTGGATACATGGAAAGTTTGCACATAAGTGCCACATATGTAAGCTACCATGTAACCCGCCCATAAGTGAACTGGACTCAACTCAGAGCTCGGCGTTCGCATCCATAAGTGAACTCGGACTCAACCCAGGTTCGGATGCCTAGTTACATCTCACGAACTTCGGACTCAACTCAAGCGAGTTGGACGCTCGCATCCATAAGTGAACTCGGACTCAACTCACGAGTTCGGATGCTCAACCATCCTAGTGACATGTCACTTGTATCCTAATCTATTCCTAAGGTTCAAGCGGGCATTTTCCTTGATCCACAACTTTGCCATCTTCCACGAATATCGAAATTGATACTTGGTGATAGTTCATACTCATCAAGTAATTCACATAATTACATATTATTCAACAATAACCACAAAGCATAATATTTCATGATAATAATCAGCATCATATCATATAAACAACATTAGATTGCTTAAAATGACAATTATGTTACTACATTTGCACATGAACTTACCTCTGTTGAAAATGGCTATTTTACCATTTGTCCACAACGTATTTTCCCCATTTGCTTTGAATTTCAGTTTTCCTTGCTCTATCATTTAAAATATAGTCTAATTAGGAATCACATTATTCAATTTGACCCAAAATCATATTTTGGAAAAATTACAATTTGCCCTAAACTTTTGCATATTTACACTTTTGCCCAAAGCTCGTAAATTAAAATTCAGCCTATTTTCTTATGTTTTATGACATGCTGATCATTTTTCCTTCTATGGAAACATCAAATTCTCACTCTAACATGTACTTATGACTATTAGGTATTTTTTGGAATTAAGCCCTTTTTCGTTTTCACTTAAAAAGTAGCACAAGTTGTCTAACATAATTTAAAACTTCATATTCTATCATAAAACACCAAAATACACAAATTTCACCTATGGGTATTTTTCCAAATATAAACCCTAGGTTAAATTATTGCTAGCATAAGCTAAATCGAACTGGGACTCCAAAAGCGTAAAAATCATTAAAAACAAGGCTAGAACGAACTTACAATCGAGCTTGGAAGCTTGAAAAACCCTAGCCATGGTTTCTCCTTGCTATATTCGGCCATGGGGTTGAAGATGAGCAAAATTGGCTTTTAATTTTGTATTTTAATTCATTTTACCCTAAATGACCAAAATGCCCTTACTACTAAACTTTCAAAAATTCCTTCCATGTCCTAATTTTTGTCCATAGACTTAGAAATTGGTAAAATTACTCTTTAAGGACCTCTAATTAATAATCTAATTCAATTTTATGCAAAATACTTCTAGAACACAAGTTTTGCAATTTATTCAATTTAGTCCCAAATTTCAAATTAGGCACTTTATGCATAAAATTTCTTCACGAAATTTTCACACAATCATGCAATCATATCATAGACCTTAAAATAATCATAAAATAATTATTTCTATCTCGGATTTTGTGGTCACGAAACCACTATTCCACTAGGCCCAAAATCGGGATATTACAACTCTCCCCCTTGAGGATTTTAGTCCCGAAAATCTTACGAAAAAGTGGTCTTCACTTTTAATCTCATATTTGGTGCGAAGAACTTGCACTTAGACTATACCTCCAATACATCTCTTCAATTTCTCATATGATCTAAAAGCTTACAGTCTCAACTCTCAACTGTTCTTAAATTTTCAACCCTTCTTAATTTCCCATGATATCATGACATAAAACCGGATCTCAACTTGATTTAATGGAGACGAATTCCAAGAAATCCGACAATCAAAGAGACACGAAATTCCATGAATCGATGGTAGGAATTCATTCAATCGAGATGTGATTTATAGATCTCGCCAAACATTTAACAATAGGATACATCCCATTTTCCTTTTTCGCCATAGAAATAATTCGATATGGCCTCAAGAATAATCCTTCTCATTTCCATCCCAATATCAACATTGACAAGGATAATTTTGATAGATCCCAATGCTCGCTTTAACCCTTTAACAACTCCGATTTTATGTAACATCGGATGCTCTAAACTATCACATTACCTCACTTGTCTTGAAACACATCACAATTCATACAACAATACATTCTTGAAAATCGAAGTCATTGCTCAATGTAGACTAGTCTAGTTCGGAGGCTTGGTTACCAATATTCTCATCTATCCGAACTCTGTCAACATGTAATAAACTTTTCAGCTTTCACAAGATGGAAACCTTATCATTCGTAGTGACTTAAACTAATATTCAACTCTTTCTATTAAATATACACTTCTCGTTCAAACTATTTACTCTTTTATCCGTACAAAATGAAATTCTATTATCGGACTTGGGAAAAATAATCCGACATAATTGTCACATGAAATCTTTCAAATAAATAATTTACCATACCGAGCTAAAACTCGCGCTTTTATCACCTATGCCTTCTTGATGTCAAATCCTTACGAAATTAGAAAAAATCCCAATACTAAAATCACCACATTACCAAGATCAAATTAGAAGTATAGTCATATTTGACATGATTATCACAGTGAAGAACGTGCTTGAACATGAGTCATAATTGACAAATTATGGAACAAAGATAACAAGAAAACCGAATAAAGAAATCCAAGATAGAAACCGAATAAAGAAATCCGAATAAAGAGATCCGGGATAAAGAAACCCAAGATACGATACTATCTTGGGAGAATCGAAAACCAAATTCATAGAAAATTACGAATACCGATAATTCTTCAAAGAAAGAAAGTCAAAAGGAAACATCATTTAATCCCTGAAATCAAATATAACAAGATCAATATATCTTCCCATACATATATATCGGATGAAGCATCAAGTAGAAAAGCAGAATCATAATATCATATGAATTCTCTCATCAATTCTTATCGGATGAAATGAAATAGAATACCGATGAAATAGAGCAATATAAATTATAAACCGATCAGACTACCAATGCTTTCATCCAACACGAATTAGAAGACATTCCCATATAACAAGAATTTCTTGAAGATCAATAATA
>NW_026440706.1:0-2500 GCF_025698485.1 Gossypium arboreum
TTCTGGGCCGACAATGAACCTATTCGAAGTGGCTCATTTTGTCCCAGAAAAACCCATGTACGAACAAGGATTAATTTTACTTCCCCACCTAGCTACTCTAGGCTGGGGGTGGGTCCTAACGGAGAAGTTATAGACACCTTTCCATACTTTGTATCTGGAGTACTTCACTTAATTTCCTCTGCTGTATTGGGCTTTGGCGGTATTTATCATGCACTTCTGGGACCTGAAACTCTTGAAGAATCTTTTCCATTTTTCGGTTATGTATGGAAAGATAGAAATAAAATGACCACAATTTTGGGTATTCACTTAATTTTGCTAGGTATAGGTGCTTTTCTTCTAGTATTCAAGGCTCTTTATTTTGGGGGCGTATACGATACCTGGGCTCCGGGAGGGATGTGAAAAATTACCAACTTGACTCTTAGCCCAAGTGTTATATTTGGTTATTTACTAAAATCGCCCTTTGGAGCGAAGGGTGGATTGTTAGTGTGGACGATTTGGAAGATATAATTGGAGGACATGTGTGGATGAGTTTCCATTTGTATATTTGGTGGAATCTGGCATATCTTAACCAAACCTTTTGCATGGGCTCGCGTGCACCTTGTATGAATCAGGAGGCTTGCTTGTCTCTATAGTTTGGGTGCTTTATCCGTTTTTGGTTTCATTGCTTGTTGCTTTGTCTGGTTCAATAATACCGCTTATCCTAGTGAGTTTTACGGGCCCACTGGACCAGAAGCTTCTCAAGCTCAAGCATTTACTTTTCTAGTTAGAGACCAACGTCTTGGGGCTAACGTGGGATCCGCTCAAGGGCCTACTGGGTTGGTAAATATCTAATGCGTTCCCCGACCGGAGAAGTCATTTTGGAGGAAACTATGCGTTTTGGGATCTGCGTGCTCCTTGGTTAGAACCTCTAAGAGGTCCCAATGGTTTGGACTTGAGTAGGTTGAAAAAGACATACAACCTTGGCAGAACGGCGTTCTGCGGAATATATGACGCATGCTCCTTTAGGGTCTTTAAATTCTGTAGGTGGCGTAGCTACCGAGATCAATGCAGTTAATTATGTCTCTCCGAGAAGTTGGTTAGCTACCTCTCATTTTGTTCTAGGATTCTTCCTATTCGTGGGTCATTTATGGCACGCAGGAAAGCTCAACGCAGCCATAGCGGGATTTGAAAAAGGAATTGATCGTGATTTTGAGCCTGTTCTCTCCATGACTCCTCTTAACTGAGATAACTGAGACAGGAGATCCAATGCTTAAGGTAGGAATCAATTTGATTACACTATATATATTGAAGGAATCAGGTGATATTTAAAAAGTATTCTGTTTTCCTTTCGTTTCAACTCATTTTCTATCTAAAATATTTTTTTTCTGGCTCGGCTATTCACCCAGCCAGCCATTACCTTTATTAATATTAAGATTCTTAATTAAGAAGCCAGGAAAAGCAATAAAGAAAGAAATCTATTCATCGAGCAAAAGGAGAGAGGATTCGAACCCTCGATAGTTCTTTGTTTCGAACTATACCGGTTTTCAAGACCGGAGCTATCAACCACTCAGCCATCTCTCCAAAGCTAATTTCTATTTATTTTTATTCCACCGAATCGAACATGGCCATATGAGTTGATACCATCACTATGTATAGAAAGATATCGTGTGAACCTATAGGTCAATCTATTTATCTGTATATATAGATAGATGAAATGCATAATCTAGCATGCCTATTTGTGAACGTGAAATAAAAAAATCACCCTCGACCCCATGTCCGAATAAAAGCGGTTAAAGGGTTGGAAATAAGTCATATAGAATCAATCGATTCATGGTAAAATCCCTCTACCTTGCATTTTATTAATTTTTTTTGGTCAATATCATAGAGGGATCAAATGGTATAGTTCTTTTGTTGGTAGCTTGGAGGATTAGAAACATGACTATTGCTTTCCAATTGGCTGTTTTTGCATTAATTGCTACTTCGTCAATCTTACTGATTAGTGTACCTGTTGTATTTGCTTCTCCTGATGGTTGGTTGAGTAACAAAAATATTGTATTTTCAGTACATCTTTATGGATTGGATTAGTTTTTCTAGTGGGTATCCTTAATTCTCTTATTTCTTGAATCTATCCATTCTGGATCCAAAAATGACCCCTCCCACGAATTTTTCAGATTTTGAGACACATTCAATAATATAGAAGTATAAGTTGCCAAAATGAAAATAAAAAAAAATTAGAGGGGTCAGTCAAACTTCTGTAATCTGTAATGTAACTTGAATGAAATAAATAGAATTTGAATGATGAATGAAAAGAAAATAATAAAATCGAAATCATAATAAAAAAATGAAAATAAATTAATAATTTATTTTAATTATACTTAAATTAAATTATTAATTTTCTATTTAACTTAAATTAAATATTAAATAATAATAAATTCTAAATATACTAAATATAAATAATAACTAAATAATAACTAAATAGAAATAAAAATAAATAATAACTAAATAGAAATAAAATAATAAC
>NW_026440706.1:10000-22372 GCF_025698485.1 Gossypium arboreum
TACTAGCGTATTTATTTACTAGCGTATTTGCTCTTTCTTTCCTTTTTTTATTTCTATAGTGGAGATAGTCGCACGTAATGACAGATCACAGCCATATTATTAAAAGCTTGTGGTAAGAACGGGTTTCGTTCTAGTGCTCGAAAATAATATTCTAAAGCTTTTGTATGCTCTCCATTACTTGTGTGGATAAGGCCTATGTTATATAGTATATAACTTCGATCATAGGGATCAATTTCTAGTCGCATAGCTTCATAATAATTCTGTAAGGCCTCCGCATAATTTCCTTCGGATTGAGCCGACATCCGTTACGGTCGTCATTCGATTCAAAAATTCTCCGTTCCAAAACCGTACATGAGATTTTCACCTCATACGGCTCCTCCTTTATGTGCATAATGAGAATAATCCATGGAATTAAAAAAAAGGTCGAAATATTGTCATTATGAACTGAGCGGGGCTAATGTTTTTACAAGAAATCTCTAGCCAACCCTCTTGCAAAGATCTTTTCTTACCATCAAGCGTGTTCGTACTAGATAAAAAAGTAAACTCCAACAATTTCTTTGTTCTCAACGCTCCTTAATTTCCAGGAATTAGTCACTTCAACAATCTTCGATGGTTATATGGGTATCCAAAGTACGAACAAGATGGATGTTTGTTGTCCCAACCATTTCTCTTAGTTCCGATCCCGATAAAGAAAGGGAATCATTAATAACAAAGTTTTCGTGTTGTTGATTCCTAGGCGTAGTGCTTCTTCCTCTATGCCGCCTATTGGTACTAGTGTAGTAGGGTTGACCCACAATACAGACCCATAGGTGTAACCTTTCGCTCAATACTCGAATCAACAATTGAAGCATCTGAGGTTGCATTAATCAGGGATACGACAGAAGGAATTGCTTTATTTATAAACTTCACCTTCAACAAGCGTAGATTTCTTTTTGTTTTCAATAGCCTTTTTCTATTCTGAATAATGTGTCTTTTTCCTAAGACTGAGAGTGGTAAAGTAAATAAAAAAGTAAATAATAAATAAAGAATAAAGAGAATAAAGTAAAATATATATATAATAATAATCAAATCGCACCATCTCTGTAATAAGTAAATGCCTCTTTTCTCCTGAAGTTGTCGGAATTATTCGTAATAAGATATTGGCTACAATTGAAAAGGTCTTATCAATAAAATTTCCATTTATCTGCGATCTAGGCATAGGTAGCAATCCATTCTATAACTCTTTTCATTACCCCTCGTGAGAAAATAAAATGATCTCACAAACAAAGGAAGTGTACAGTACGAAATAACATAAAAGTAGACCCATTCCATTTTTTAAAAATTCTTCGAGCCCGGAGGCTAAAGAAAAAGTGATAAAAAAAAAGTGATGAAAAGTTTTCTATTTTTATAGCAAGTTTCCTAGTTAGAATTGATATTGTTCGTACCTATCGAACAATCTAATATGAGTAACTCGCTATTCGCTCGGGGTATCGGCCATAATAATTATGTGGGAGATGGCCGAGTGGTTCAAGGCGTAACATTGGAACTGCTATGTAGACTCTTGTTTACCGAGGTTCGAATCCTCTCTTTCCGCACCTTCACCTAATTCGCCAATGTAACTGACTACAATGTATCAAATAAGAACATATACTAAAGAATTAGACCCTTCTTTAGTTCTCTATTCCCAATTCCTTTTTAATATGGAATACGTAAAATAGCATACAGGGGATGAAAATCTCCTTACGTATCTATCATACATGAATAGGAGAAAAATCTCCGAATCAAACCCATTCCCCTGTCTTCCTTTACTTAACCTTAACTCAGGTGAAAAGGGGGCAGAACCCTTGTTTTTATTTTAGTTAGGTTTAAGTCTGACGAGAATATATTCTACGACAAGCAATTCATTTATTTTCAAACCAACCCATTTCCTATCTATTATTTGATTGACTAATCCTTTATATTGTAATGTGTGAAAGGTCAAATGTTTTGGTAATTCCTCATTGGTGGATGAATCAAGATAATTTTGAATCAGAGTTCTAGATTTTTTGTTCATCCTCGCTGAAATAATATCTCAGGGTTTGCAGCGATAACTTGGTATATCTACTGTACGCCCATTAACTAAAATATGTCTATGGTTAACTAATTGACGGGCTTGAGGAATAGTCAAGCCATACCCAATCGAAAAAGGATGTTATCAACCGCATTTCAAGTAATTGTAGTAAAACCTGACCTGTTGACCCTTTGGCTTTTCTGGCAATACGAACGTATTTAAGTAATTGTCGTTCTGTAAGGCCATAATGAAAACGCAATTTTGTTTTCTTCTAAACGAATACGGTATTGAGATTTTTTACCAGGGCGCGATTGGTTTCTAAGATCGCTTCCGGCTCTAGAGCCTTTACTAGTTAGTCCCAGTAAAGCCCCAGACGGCGTATTTTTTGAAACAGGAGCCCTCGGTAACGTGACATAAGGACTCCTTATTAATTTGAATTTTATTGAAATTTCATAAACCGAAATTAAAACTGAACTAAATGAAGCGAAATCGACTGAAGGATTGTACTACAAATATTAATGAGATGAATTGGATCAATATCCATACTTTACTTTTTGTTTTTTTTGTATTGTATATAATGTATACAAAAATAGAAATAAATATATATATAATATATAAAAATAATATTAATATATAAATATAAAAATATAAAATATTTAGATATAAAATATTTAGAATATATATAATAAAATAGATATAATATATAAATAAATTGAATATAATATTAAATAGATAAATAAATTAAACCAAAAGAGTTTCCCTTTTTCTTGATTTATTCTGCAAAGATCTAACTCCTCAAATTGATCCCTAATTGGAAGTTTCGACGAGATAATAAACAGATTGTTGACCTTTGGAAAGAATTGGAAAGAAAGGAAAAAGCTTTTCACTGTTTGTTCTTTGATTTCAAAAAAACATTCTAAATTATGTAAAAAGGCAAAAAGCAAACAAATAGGAAAGCCGGCTATCGGAATCGAACCGATGACCATCGCATTACAAATGCGATGCTCTAACCTCTGAGCTAAGCGGCTCAAATAATAGAAATTTGGTATCCATAGGGATTCAGCAAACTATTAGATCTTATCTATTAACTATCTATTAGTTATTCATAATTAATATGAATTATTAATATGAATTAGAGACTCAATTTAGAAAAACTAAAATTTTTCTAATTTTAATGCCATACTTAATATAAACTTAATATAAATATAACATATTTAATATAATAATGGTAGATTCAATCTAATATTCAAGCTAATGTTGATAGAATCTAATAATTCGATTTAAATTAAAATTTTATATATATATTTATTATTTATCTATATATTTTATATATTTAATATATTTAATATCTTTTTTTATCTTAGTTATATTTCTTTTATATTAATATAGTAATATTACTAATATTACTGACTCCATTTTATTTTCTAGTTTATTTTATATTTTAGTATATTTACATCTAAATTATATAGAAATAGAAAATTTTTTATATAAATTTCATTTAATCGATCGATTTAATAGATTTAATCTAGATTAAATTTATTTCTATTTAGTTTAGAGTTCTAAATAGAGATAATTAGGTCAAAATCTTTTTATGCAGTTATATATTTTATGATTATATAAATGAAACGTTATAAGTCTAGATAATTAGAATGAAACTCTTTTTAGACTCAAAAATTTGAATTATCTTCGAATTCGAAATAGAAATGAATGGAATAATTAGTTCTAGTTATTAAATAGAAATAATTAGTTCTAGCTATTATACTATATAAAAAAAATAATTAATTTCATTTTCATTTTAATAATGAATAAATTCAATTTTCATTTTATTTTTAGTTATTATGGTTATATAGGATAGTCTAATAATAAAATAAAAATGAAATTAAAAAAAAAAGATGCAACCCATAGAAATGAAATCGAGATCATAATGAGAGACTCCTTTCTTTTGTTTTCATTCATAAAGACAGAAGCTAAGACGAAAAAAGAATCGACCCTTCAGTATTCCACCAAATTGCCTGAGAAAACTGAGTAAAGAGGACATATATATGTTATGAAATACCCATCTATATTGAATTGCGAATACAGAAATGATAAATATTTTTTTGGACCAAATAAAAATTAATATGGGTCTCCGATAGAGACGAAAAACGGATAAACAAACAAGAAAATAGGTAAAGACCCTTCGATATAAGAATCTGTATCTATATCTACTAAATTCAACGGTTTCGCATAAAAAGCAAATAAATAAACGAAAGAAAATAAACAAATGAAAGAAGGGGAAAGGAGGGAGAAAGGGGAAGGAGGGCATCTAATGAGATCTAATCTCAAGACACAAAAGGGGATATGGCGAAATTGGTAGACGCTACGGACTTAATTGGATTGAGCCTTGGTATGGAAACCTACTAAGTGATAACTTTCAAATTCAGAGAAACCCTGGAATGAAAAATGGGCAATCCTGAGCCAAATCCTATTATTTTATTATTTTACGAAAATAAACATGAACAAAGGTTCAGCAAGCGAGAATAAGAAAAAAGGAAAGGATAGGTGCAGAGACTCAATGAAGCTATTCTAACAAATGGGGTTGACTGTTGGTAAAGGAATCCTTATATCGAATATCGAAACTCTAGAAAGGATGCAAGATATACCTATTTTTTTATATGGTATACTAATGAAAAACTATCTCAAAAAAGACGAACCGAACCCGTATTTTTTTTTTTATTTCTATTATATGCAATATCAATTTATATTTATATGAAAATATGAAAAATAAAAAGAATTGTTGTGAATCGATTCCAAGTTGAAGAAAGAATCAATAGAATAGTCATTAATCAAATCATTCCTCCATAGTCTGATAAATCTTTTGAAAAACTGATTAATCGGACGAGAATAAGATAGAGTCCGTTCTACATGTCAATATCAATACCAAACAACAATGAAATTTATAGTAAAGGAAAATCCGTCGACTTTAAAAATCGTGAGGGTTCAAGTCCCTCTATCCCCAACCCCAAAAAGCCCGTTTGCTGTCTATTTATTTTATCCTACCCTTTTTGTTAGTGGTTCAAAGTTCCTCATGTTTCTCATTCATCCTATTCTTTGCCGTTTTACAAGCGTATCCTAGCATAGCAGAATTTTGTTCTCTTATCACAAGTCTTGTGATATAGTGTGATGTGATATATATATGATATACGTAGAAATCTCTTGAGCAAGGAATACCTATTTGAATGATTCATAATACATATGATTACTCATATGAAATTTACAAATCTTCCTTTTGAAGATCCAAGAAATTCCTGTTCGAGACTTTTAATTTAATACTTTTCGTTTTTTTGTTTCATTTTTAATTGACATAGACCCAAGTCATCTAGTATTATGAGGATAATGCGTCGGTAATGGTCAGGATAGCTCAGTTGGTAGAGCAGAGGACTGAAAATCCTCGTGTCACCAGTTCAAATCTGGTTCCTGGCATATGATTAATTTGTGTAGTATCTACTCTACAAATTAATTGATATCAGATCGACATAATACATACTTATCTAGCTAGGTATCTGAGGTAAACCCTCTCTTTATTATTTTTTTATTTGTATTTTTCTCTTTTTTAAAATGAGACAAGTCTCTATTCTAATGTATCTATTATAATGTAGTAAAGACAAAATTTGCTTATCTTTCCTCTTCTTTTTTATTTGTTCATGCGCTTCTCATTAAAAAGAATGGTAATACTTCATACATATTTAATTAAAAGATTAAAATAAAAATAGTTGGTTGAAAGGCCCAACAAAAGTCAGGTCTAGAGGAGTTCAAGGATAGAAATAACCAAGACTCATCTCAGCTACAGGTACAAATGAAGCCGATCCCTTTCATTTGTTCTTTGTATTCTCTTTTATTCCATTTCTTCATTCCTTCTATGCGACTCTCTAGAGTTCATCTAAGTGATGTGCGATACAAGGATTCACGGTACAGAACCCTTGTTGTTCATCCTATTGTCTCAGCTCGTCCGAAATAAAATAAATATAAATAAAAAGTCTCTTCAAAAATCCAGAATCTCAATGATGTATTGTCTTTTATTTCTTTTATTTATTAGCCTATCCATAAGAATACAGATGAAACCTCAATTCCTCTGTTTGAGCTAGAAGAATGTACAAATATTCCTTGAATATTCGAAGTTGTAATTAGTTTCTTATCATTCAATGAGCGTCTTGTATTTCATAAAATTGGGGCAATGTAATCCTTACGTAAAGGCCACCCTATCCAACTTTCGGGCATTAAATACGTTTCAGTCGTGGATGATTTTCATAAGAGATTCCCAACATGTCATAAGATTCTCGTTCTTGAAAATCCGAACTTTTCAAACCAGAAAACAGACGGAATTCTAGGGTTACTCCTTGGAGCAAATACTTTTATACATACCTCTTCCGGTTGATCTACACCGCCTCTATTCTCGTAAGATGATACACACTGGCTAACAGTCCGCCTGGTGCTACATCATAGGCACATTGGAACGTAGATAATTGTAACCATATACATATAAAATAACAGCAATGGATGCCAATCCTCAGGCTTTATTTGTAAGTCTCTATTCTTAATAATCAAGCCAAAGATCTATGAACTAGCCCGTGACTAGCCAAACAGACAAACGACCCTGCATCTTTTATCTCTCCACTTTTCTTTTTATTTGTCATTTTTATAAGATAAGTATTTCGCATTTATGATGAAATCAATTTATGAAGATTAATTCGTTGTCTGTTTCTGTAAAAAACCTACCTAATTTACTAATTCGTGGGAAGATAGTGAACCCTTGTAGTTGAAAAATGTTTCAGGAGGAATCTCTGAAGTAGATGGTGGTTGATAGAGCAATCCTTGATTATAATTTCAGTACGAGTACTGCGTACAAGACAAAACTTGTGATTGGTAGTAAAACACCGATCCCCTGTTGAGATCTAATTCGATCTTCATAGATTTCGCGAGATATTTTCTTACGAAGTTTTGTTTATAGCATCTATAACTGCCTCGGGTTTAGGGGACAGCCCGGCAAATAGACATCCACGGAATTAGCTTATCGACCCCCCCAGTACTAGAATCAATACTGAACATCCCTCCTGTAATTGTACACGCGCCCATAGCAATAACATATTTAGGTTCAGGCATTTGTTCATATAATCTCACTAAAAGAGGCGCCATTTTCATTGTTACTGTTCCAGCTGTTAAAATTAGGTCTGCCTGTCTGGGACTCGATCTTGGTACCAGCCCATAACGATCAAAGTCGAAGCGTGAGCCTATTAATGAAACAAATTCAATAAAGCAACAACTGGTACCATAAAGAAGCGGCCATAAACTGGAAGTCTTGACCAATTTGAAAGATCATTTAATGTAGTTGAAATAACTGAATTTTGGGTTGTTCGATCAAGTAAGGAAATTCGATGGAATTCATACTCAATGTTATTATTATTTTGACTTTTCTTTCTTTTATCTGAATATTCAGGAACTAAGACCATTCCAATGCTCCTTTTCGCCATGCATAAACTGAACCAACAATTAGGATAAGCACGAGTAAGCTTCTATGAATACAGGTACCCCAATACATCGAAACTCATTGCCCATGGATAAAGAAAAACCGTTTCAACATCAAAACAACAAAACTAGAGCAAACATATAATAACAGTTCGAAATTGTAACCAAGCATCGCCCATTGGTTCTATACCGATTCATAACTAAAAGTTTTTCTGGACCCTTTCTAATCAGGGCTAAAACTCCAGAAATTAGAAATGCCAAAATAGGATAGCATGATATTATTAAAATGCCCAGAAAATATCATATTCGTAAAGCAGAAACATAGACGAACTCCTATGAATGTGAAAAATAGATCGGATTAGTCGCTTCGACCTGGAATTCATTGTCAAGTCATCCGCAACTGTTTGTTTAGTCAAAACAACAATTCAGTTTGATCGAATCGTCCAGTTTCGTTTGTTTGCGGTGTTTCATGTTGCGTTTTAAGATTTATTGATTGGAATTAATCCTATTTTATTTACATTCCACTTATTTCATTTCATTTCGATATAGTACTAATTTGTATAATACTAGTATAAATATATATTTATACTATATATAATATAATACTATACAAATCCAAAACAAGTAATACTTTTTCGTTTCACTTCATTTCAGTTTTCTAAATAAAAATTCTAATATCTAACTAATATCTAATATTTATTAAATTTTAGAAATAAAAAACTTTTAATTCGAAATTCTATTTATTCTAAATATAAATTCGAAATTGAATTTAGAATAAATAGAAATTTTTATTTATATCTATTTATATAGAATCAATCAAAATCAATCTACCCGCGAGGATTAATTAAGAAAATGGGGTTTGTTTATTTTATTCTTATCCAAGAAAAAAAAAACGATTGGATCGTTGAAATGCGCTTTTGTTTCAGGGTTATACTCTAGTGATCTCCTGTGAGCGAGCTTATAGGAATGATTTTAACCAAGCAACTGGAAGCGACCAGTTCCAATCAACAAAGAATACAATAATTAGGAAAAAACTAGATTTTTTATTTTAGTTGTATTTGGATATTCTTTATTTTGTGTTTTAGTTGCTTTAGTTTAAGTATATTTTTCATTTTCTTAATTTAATAAATTTAATGAATATTTAAAATTAATAAAATGAAAATTCGAAAATATGAGGCTATACGGACTCGAACCGTAGACCTTCTCAGTAAAACAGATCGAACTGATTATTATCAAAATGATTTCAGCCTATTTCAAAGACCCAACATGCATTTTTTTTTGCATTGGGCTCTTTCATTAACTGATAGAAATATCAGTTAGTCTACCGTATATATTTTTTCTAACAGAAAAAAGAAGGGCAGTTCCGTGTGCTCTGATTCATTGTGCTCTGATTCATTACTGATACAGGAGCACTTCGAAATGTTCAAAGGGGAAGGTTATCTTGACGTAGGTCTGCTTCTGGCCTAGATCAACTAAGTTAAATGGGTCTCTACCATCTGATTAAAAATCAAACATGAAACTTCCTTACACCTTAAGATTCATTTAGGACGAAAAAGAGCATTTTTGGGGTCCTTATACTCATTGTACCTAGCATTGAATAGACCAGGTATTCACCCTATCAATATCTCAAATCAATGATGAGTTCGATTCGGATCTTGCCTAAACGGCTTTTGAATCGGACCGAACTCATTAATCAGGCTATTGTTCTCTTGTTGTTTTCCTTCAAAGTAATGGGGTAGAACATCGATTTCTCAAAAAGATCAATTCTTTTGATTGCATGATAGACTTCCCTGAAAAACATTTGGCGCACGTGTAAACGGGTGCTCTACCAACTGAGCTATAGCCCTTGTGTTTGTGATACATATTTTATCATATTATGTAGATAATTTCTTGTCAAGATAAATATTACATGATCCAACATCATAATCCTTACCCTTTTGGTCAGTTTGATTGGTATTGCTTAGAAGTAATATTGGATTATAATCCATCGATGTAATAGGTCCCTTTTCTTTCTCTTTTATGATTCCTTATGATAATAAATGACCTACTTAACTCAGTGGTTTAGAAGTATTGCTTTCATACGGCGGGAGTCATTGGTTTCAAATCCAATAGTAGGTAGAACTTATTAGATACCATCGATCCGGTGTCTAATAAGTTTCTACCCACCTTCTTTTTATTGATTTTTCTATCTTTTCCATCCTATTCTATTTCCGTTTTCAATTTTCAAATTTTTCGTTAGATCAAAATCAGATTTCACTTTTGATTGTATTTGATTCTATTTAATCAGCAGAATCAAAATGGGATGTATAAACGAAAGTTCTGTTTCTACGCAAATTCTTTCGATTAACCAACTCGTTACGAAATCGCGTTGATAGCCTCGACTCGTGTCCTAGCCCGTCTGAGAGCTAGATTTGCCTCAATTGTTTTGCCTCTTGCCTTCAGCTTTCCTCAAGTTAGCTTCCGCTATTTCCAAGAGCTTGCTGAGCTTCTTGTGGATCGGATCAATCACTTACCTTCTCCATCATTTTTACTAAAATAGTGATTTCATTGTTGCCTATTCTATAAAACCACCCATCAGAGCCATCGTTAACCATTGGTCGTTAAGGCGTATTCTCAAAATACCTATATCTACAGCTGTTGGCTAATGGCGCGTGATTTGGTAATACGCCAATTTGTCCGCTATTAGTAGATAAAATGATTTCTTTCCTTCTGAATCCCCAAACAATTCGATTAGGGAGTAAGTACGCAAAGATTTAAGGTCATTTCTTCAATTTGCTCTCATTTCTAAGTTCATGTAGCCTTGCGGTAGCTTCGTCGATGTTACCTACCAAATAAAAGAGCCTGTTCAGGAAGACCGTCTAATTCTCCGGAAAGGATCAATTTAAATCCTCTAATTGTTTCTGCTAGACCAACATATTTCCCCGGGAACAGTAAATACTTCCACTTTACGAAAAGGTTGTGATAAGAAACGCTCAATTTTTCAGCGCTCTTGCTGCAGTTAAGCGATCCTCTTCGGACAATTCGTCCAGCAAGGATAGCTATAATGTCCTGAAGTTCTTTGTAACGCTGTAAGGTTTGCTTAACCTTCTGCGCAGTTTCATAATGTTCCTCACCAACGATTCGAGGTTGGAGCATAGTGGACGTTGAGTCTAAAAAGGATCTACCGCTGGATAAATACCTTTGGCAGCCTAATCCTCTTGATAGTACGGTAGTAGCATCTAAATGCGCAAATGTTGTGGCTAGGGGCAGGGTCGGTCAAATCATCCCGCAGGTACATAAACTGCTTAGAATAGAAGTTATGGATCCCTCCTTGGTAGAAGTAATTCTTTCTTGTAAAGTACCCATTTCGGTACTAAAGGGTAGGTTGATAACCCACGGCGGAAGGCATTCTACCCAATAAGGCAGATACTTCGGATCCCTTGGACAAAACGGAAGATATTGTCTATAAATAGAAGTACGTCTTGTTCATTAACATCTCGAAATATTCCGCCATAGTTAGAACGGTCAATCCAACTCTCATACGAGCTCCTGTGGATTCATTCATCTGACCATAGACTAAAGCCACTTTTGATTCCGCAAGATTTTGTTCATTAATTACTCCAGATTCTTTCATTTCCAGATAAAGATCATTTCCTTCACAAGTCCGTTCACCTACTCCGCCAAATACGGATACGCCCCATGAGCTTTGGCAATGTTGTTGATCAATTCACATAATGAGTACTGTTTTACCTACCCCAGCCCCCAAATAGTCGATTTTTCCTCCACGACGATAAGGAGGCTAAAGATCATTCTTTAATTCCTGTTTAAAAATAGATAATTTTGTATCTAATTGTATGAAAAAGGCTTGGTTATATGAATAGGGATGTTATGCAGTATCTACAGGACCTAAATTATCAACGGGCTCTAACGTTAAAAATTAAATCCTAAGGTGCTCCATAAACTGGAACACTGAGCAGCTCCGTGTCAATCTTCCATTCCTCTCGTTAGACCATCTGTAGCGCTCATAGCTACAGCTCTATCCAATTATTTCTAATGGTTGCTGTACCTCTAAATTACATTAATTTGTTGACCGGCGGTATCTTGACCCTTTAACTACTAGGGCGTTGTAAATAATGAGCATCTTGCCCGGGGAAAGGCTGTTCATCGAGTACTGGACCGATGATTTGAAAATACGCCCCAGATTTTCTTTTTTCAAGCATGGCGACTCCAGGAACAGAAGTAGTAGGATTTATTTTTCCTTAATAAAGTGAAAATATGTCAATTTTTTTTTCCAAAATTATCTAATACAAAATAAATCTTCGACAGGAGGTTGATCGGTTAATTCAATAAGAAATGAGGGTTAGCGCTCGATTTCGTTGGTCCCATCGAATTCAGGTGCATGCAATTGGATTAATTCCTTATTCAATGGAAGAATTTTTAAGTTCAACCAACCTATTTTCAAAATAGGAAGTGGATAAATAAAATTTTGGGAGAATCTTTCATTTGTCCATCATTACCAAACCTTTACCATCCGCATTATCTATGGAATTCAGACGAACTCTATTTACCCTTCCTTATTTTCTATCTCATTAGCCTTGTTTCAATTTCATTTCATATTTTATTTTAGCATATCGATTTTTTTACTTTACGTCAACCTCTCCCCCTTTTCCATCTATATTCCTTTTTTTCATTTCAGGGCCGAATTACGCCTGTTTTCACATCTAGGATTTACATATACAACATATATTACTGTCAAGGGTGAATTTCTTATTTTATTGAGCTTATAATATATAATTTATATTAGATGTTAGAATATTAATTCTATTATATATTTATCTATTCTTTTATTATTTAATATATAT
>NW_026440707.1:0-11207 GCF_025698485.1 Gossypium arboreum
TCACAAATTCAATCAATTCAATAGCGAAATTCATTAGTCGATTGAAATGTTGCTCAAACATTCATTTCATACATAAAGCGATACCTCATTCTTTGGGCTTTTTGAGTGTACTCATTGAATTTAACGAAACCCCTCACCTCCAAAGATTCTTGAATATAAAGGATATAACCATGTGCACAAACCTTGGTCTTGCGGATAGAATTCCACGAATGCCTTGGTCTTGCGGATGTAGCCACTAACAATTGCCTTGGTCTTAACGGATATAATTTCGACATAATTGTCTTGATTTAGCGGATATCATTCAATTTCCATGAACATACATCAATTATCATTGGACATACATATTTCATTTTGTTACTAAGGCTCAAACCAATTATAGTCACAACATATTCGCCCGGGACTTAGCGGGTGAATTCAAATACTCATGCACAATAATCAATAATCAATACACATCCATACTTTATTTCACATAATTCAAGTAGGGTCACTTCTTGAGGACTTACCTCGGATGTTGTCGACGGCTTTTTATATTCGATCACTTTCTCCTTCCTTGTCCAATTGTGGCCCTCTAGCTCTTGAGCTAATTCAAACAAATTCAATTTATTAAAACCTCATTGTGCTACTTTGGGAATATGACAAGGAGTTTAAATGGTCATATGGCCACCCTTTAGCTTGAATACACAATGGTCATGCACATTTTATACTACATCAAGCAATTCAATACAATTTATTGAGCATCAAAAATGCTAAGGCCTTCAATAGGCTACCCAAGGGAATATTCATGTACATGTTGAGGTCAATTATGCATAATACCTCAAAAAACACATGCATTTTACTAGTTAATGCTTTGCATATTGGGCTCAAAACTTATAATATACATCAACACTTATATGTGTGTAGGAATTTTACAAATTTCACAATTATTCTTCAACATCTTCTTCTTTAAACAAACTTATTCATCACTTCCTTCATAAAAAACATCATGTGCAAACATATATATACATATATGAGCATGGTAGAATTTCAAGGTGTCCATAGCCATCAAAACACAAATTTTAACTAACATACAAAGCATGAACCATGCTCATGAATACATCATGGGAATATGACAATCATGCTCCTTTTCAACTTCAATCATGATAAAACAAAAAAAGCTCAAAATCTTACTCAAAGAGAAATCCATCATTGCATGCATCATCATCAAGCTTCCACTTAGCATGCAATGGCTTTATCCATAACAACTTTGGCCAAATACCATTTCCATGGCTTAACAAAGATTTGAGCCATGGCTAACATCACATCAAGTTAGCAACCAAAACATGCATGAAACTCCTAACACAACCTCATACATACCTTAATCTTGATGCAAACTTAGCCAAATCTCCTTCAGATCTCTTCCAAACCAAGCATGAAGCAAAATCCTCCTTCTTCCTTAGTTTTGGCTCAAAGAAAGGATGAACAAAATTTTTCTTTCCTTCTCTACAACTCAGGCAATGGGGAATACCTCACCACATTTTTTTTCATTCTTTTCTTACCCATACACCTTTGTTTATTATTTCTCCCTAATGCACCAACAAAACATGTTTCATGACATGTTTTGCCCATCCTCTTTGCCATGGCGGCCACTTCATGTTGGGGAAATTTGACATGCAAATCCTTATTTTTGCATGCATGAGCAACTAGTCATCACAATTTCCCCATCATACTTTCAAAGTTCACTACTAGGTCCTTTCTAGTGAAATTGCATTTATAACACTAAATCGAAACATCAAAATGTCACACACAAATTAACACATATCATAGGCATCAAAATAAATTTTAAATTATTTTTATGCCTCGGTTTTATGAAACCACATCCGCTAGGGTCAATTTTGGCACCTCTCCCCCGAAATTTTCATCCCGAAAATCTTGGTAAATAGGTTTGGATATCTCTTTCATAGAGTTCTCGGTCTCCCAAGTAGCTTCTTCTATCCGGTGCGAGCCATAACACTTTCACCGTGGGAACTTTTAAACTCTTTCACTTCGTTAGATCGAATGGTTCTTCCTCATAACTCATAAGCTTGAATTTCAATTTCGATGGACTAATCACGTGCGATGGATCGGATCTATAAGCGTCGAAGCATCAAGCGTTAAAGACATCGTGAACCTTTTTGAGTTAGGGGCAAAATCAAACGATATGCCCTGGACCGCTCGCTTTCGGATATCTCATATGGCCCAATGAACCTCGGGCTCCGCCCCATGAATCAGTATCTTTTCCGGCGATACCTTGAAAACATCACCCACGATACCGATATCCTTCGCGATTCCATCGACTTGCGATCGGAGGCTATCTTGGACTTTCACGGATTACTTTCACTTTTTGCATCTCTAATCAAATCCACCCGAAAATCTTGTTTTCACCAAGCTCGATCCAAAACAATGGTGTCGGCATTTCGGGTCAAAGCCTCGTGGTGCCATCTTAATACTTGATTGAAAATTTTTGTTATAAGCGAATTCAATCAACGGCAAATAGTTCCATGAACCACTAAACTTGAGGGGAAACATCTTAAATATCCTCAAGTATCAATTATCCTTCGGATTGACCATCGGTTTGGGGTGAAAAGCGGTCTTTGAAATGCAACTTGGTACCCAAAGCTTCTTGCAACTTTTCCAAAATTAGGTAAATCTGGGATCTCTATCCGCCACGATGGAAATAGGCACCCTGTAATCTCCTCGAAAAATACAATTGGCTAATTTGTCCATTGAAAAATCCGTGGTCGGGGACAAAGTGGGGACTTATCAATCTATCAACCCGACCCAAACGCATCCTTCTTACTTGCACAACGGTCCGGATACAAAGTCCATTGTGACTCGATCCCATTTCCTCGGGTATCGTGATTGGTGGTAATCCCGAAACGATGTTCGCTTTCACTTGTTGACATATTAAACATCTGAAACAAAATCGGAATGTCTCGCTTCATACCATGCCACCAAAAGCAACGTTTCAAATCATTGTACATCTTATACTCCGGGTGGATTGCCATTCGGCTACAATGGGCTTCATTAATTATCGAAATGAGTTCAATTCTTTGGAACACCCAAGACAACTTTGAACCTCAAACAATCGCCATCGTCGATTTGAAATTGAGTCCTTGTTGAACACCGGCCGTTTTGGCCAACTGTCGTCGACTTTGAGCTTCAATTTGATGTATCAATAGTGGTTTGGCTTTCAATTCATACTAACACACTATCGGATTGGACGGACAAGTGCCCGTTCATCGTTAAATGCGAAAATGATTTCGACTCAAGGCATCCAAACCACATTCGCCTTTCGGGTGATAGTAATGATCAGCTCAAATCCTTTAACGCTTTCGAGCCAACGTCTTTGTCCGATTTAAGTCTCTTTGGGTCATCGGATATTTGAGACTCTTGTGATCCGTAACATGGCACCTTTCACCAAATAAGTAAGCGCCATATCTTTAAAGCGAAACGATGGCCCAATTGAGATCATGGTGGATAATTTTTCTCATGTGGCTTTAATTGCCTCGGGCGCAAACCCAACTCGACCCTCTTGCATCAATAACAACCTAATCCAAGTAGGGGCGTCGCTTAGATGACAAACTCTTTCGGGTCGGGTTGCACTAAATTGGGGCTTGTCGGATAAGTTTTGATTGATCGAAACTTTTTGACATTTCTCGTCCATTCGAACTTAACATCCTTTTGGGTAACCGTCATGGCGTGGCTATCGTTGAGAATCCTTTACAAATCGTCGGTAATAACAAGCAAGCCCCAACTGAACCTCTTAATATTTCTGGGCTTCCAATTAAGTATGGCTGAAATTTTATTGTACTTGAATACCCGTCAGATACCACATGACCAAGCTAACCTCTCTTGAACTCACCTTTGAACTTAGCATATAATTGCTTATCCCGTAAAATTTTGGGCACTAAACGGTGTTAAATTTGGTCTTTCTTGAATAGACCAAGATGTCATCAATAAAACGACTCGTCGATCCAAATATGGTCTAAAGATCGATTCATCAAATCCATAAACGGGGGCATTAGTGAGCCCAAGCGGCATCATGGAACTCATAGTGACCTTATCTGTTAGGCGGTCTTGGCGCGTCGAATCGGATTCGCAATTGATAATGCCCAATCTCAAATCTATTTTCGAGTGAGGCTCCCTTGTTGATCGAACAAGTCATCAATCTTGAAGCGGATACTTGTTCTTTATTCGTTTTATTAAGGGCGATAGTCGATGCCGCATGGTTCCATCCTTCTTCCGAACAACCGGCGCACCCAAAGGCTTCGGCGAGCAAACCTCTATCCACCAATTCTTGCAGGCTTTCAACTCCTTTAATTGTTGGTGCCATACGATCGAGTATCGAAATTGGAGTGGTACCGGACCAATTGATCCAAATTCTATTTCCGACATGGTAAACCCGGCAATTCTTGGAAAACATCCGGTATTCACAAACCCGCGCAGTTGGGATTCACTATTTAATACCATTCCTACAAATTTTGGTGATTTTCACATTCATCCTTTTTTGGGCATCTGTTTTAAGGTAGGTCTTTATTTGGTAGTCTCCATGAACCAACTAGTCTTGCCATACATAGGTTCATATATGATCATTTTAACCATGCCAATGGTGATCATGTGACCAACATTCCCATTTCAATCCATAGCCACATCATGACACCAAATATACATACAAACCACAAATAGTCTAAGTTCATGCTTCCTTTTTGAGCCATTTGCATGGGTACATATATACATCACAACATATTTAACCAACAAGGGGTAGTCCTATACATGCCATCTCAAGTTCAACCAAAATTTATACCAAAATGGAGCTTGATAGTGTGGATGACGACTTAACGATCCCAAATCCGATTGCTTGCGAAATCTAGGAGAGCCAAAACACAGGGTAAGCATTTTATGTTAGTAAGTCTCAAGGAATACAATTAACTCTAATTCGAAATACATTCACATAGCCAAATGCATCATTTCATTAATACATTCTTACTTCACACTTCATCATTATATAATTTCACAAAGTATCAATCAATTCAATAACGAAATTCATTAGTCGATTTGAATGTTGCTCAAACATGTGACTTTCGATGCACATATAACGTACCTCATTCTTTGGGCTTTTGAGTGTACTCATTGAATTTATTGACCAACACTCACCTCCAAAGATTCTTGAATATAAGGATATAACCATGTGCACAAATGCCTTGGTCTTGCTTGGATAGAATGTCTCGAATGCCTTGGTCTTGCGGATGTAGCCACTAAAATTGCCTTGGTTTAACCGGATATAATTTCAACATAATTGTCTTGAGTTTAGCGGATATCATTCAATTCCCATGAACACATACATCAATTATCATTGGACATACATATTTCATTTTCGTTACTAAGGCTCAAAGCAATTATAGTCACAAGCATATTAGCCTTGGGACTTAGCAGGGGTTCAAATACTCATGCACAATAATCAATAATCAATACAATCCATACTTTATTTCACATAATTCAAGTAGGGTCACTTTTGAGGACTTACCCGGATGTTGTCGACGGCTTTTTCCTATTCGATCCTTTCTTTCCCTTGTCCAATTGTGGCCCTCTAGCTCTTGAGCTAATTCAAACAAATTCAATTTATTAAAACCTCATTGTGCTAGCTTATGGGAATATGACAAGGAGTTTAAATGGTCATATGCCACCCTTTAGCTTGAATACACAATGGTCATGCACATTTATACTACATCAAGCAATTCAATACAATTTATTCGAGCATCAAAAATGCTAAGGCCTTCAATAGGCTACCCAAGGGAATATTCATGTACATGTTGAGGCCAATTATGCTAATACCTCACAAAAAGCATGCATTTTACTAGTTAATGCTTTGCATATTGTGGCTCAAAACTTATAATATAGCATCAAGCACTTATATGTGGCTAAGTGAATTTTAACAAAATTTCACAATTATTCTTCAAATCTTCTTCTTTAAACAAACTTATTCATCACTTCCTTCATAACCAAAACATCGTGCAAACATATATATACATCTATGAGCATGGCGAATTTCAAGGTGTCCATAGCCATCCAAAACACAAATTTTAACTAACATGCAAGGCATGAACCATGCTCATGAATGCATCATGGCGAATATGACAATCATGCTCCTTTTCAACTTCAATCATGATAAAACAAAAAAGCTCAAAATCTTACTCAAGGTAGACAATCCATCATTGCATGCATCATCATCAAGCTTCCCAAAGCATGCAATGGCTTTATCACCATAACAACTTTGGCCAAATACCATTTCCATGGCTTAACAAAGATTTGAGCCATGGCTAACATCACATCAAGTTAGCAAAAAACATGCATGAAACTCTAACAAACCTCATACATACCTTAATCTTGATGCAAACTTAGCCAAATCTCCTTCTAGATCTCTTCCAAACCAAGCATGAAGCAAAATCCTCCTTCTTCCTTAGTTTTGGCTCAAAGAAAGGATGAACAAAATTTTTTCTTTCCTTCTCTACAACTCACGGCAATGGGATACCCTCACACACATTTTTTTCATTCTTTTCTTACCCATACACCTTTGTTTATTATTTCTCCTAATGCACCAACAAAACATTTTCATGACATGTTTTGCCCATCCTCTCTTGCCATGGGCCCCCACTTCATGTTGGGGGAAATTTGACATCAAATCCTTATTTTTGCATGCATGAGCAACTAGTCATCACATTTCCCATCATACTTTCAAAGTTCACTACTAGGTCCTTTCTAGTGAAATTCATTTATAACACTAAATGAAACATCAAAATGTCACACAAAATTAACACATATCATAGGCATCAAAATAAATTTTAAATTATTTTTTATGCCCGGTTTTTCCCGAAACCACATCCCGAAAGGGTCAATTTTGGGATCACAACTCTCCCCCCGAAATTTTCATCCCGAAAATCTTAGTAAATAGGTTTGGATATCGCTCTTTCATAGAGTTCTCGGTCTCCCAAGTAGCTTCTTCTATCCGTGCTTGAGCCATAACACTTTCACCTGAACGCTTGTTTAAACCTCTTTCACTTCGTGATAGGATCGAATCGGTTCTTCCTCATAACTCATATTGAATTTCAATTTCGATGGACTAATCACGTCGATGGATCGGATCTATAGCGTGAAGCCGAAGCGTTAAAGACATCGTGAACCTTTTTGAGTTGAGGCAAAATCAAGCGATATGCCCCTGGCCGGCTTTCGGATATCTCATATGGCCCAATGAACCTCGGGCTCCGCCCTTCGGTAGAATCGTATCTTTTCCAAGGCGATAAGAAACACTTTATCACCCCGATACCATATCCTTACGCGATTCGCATCGACTTGGCGATGGAGGCTATCTTGGAACTTTCCCGGATTACTTTCACTTTCTTCAGCATCTCTAATCAAATCCACCCGAAAATCTTGTTTTCACCAAGCTCGATCAAAAAATGGTGTCGGCATTTGGATACAAAGCCTGTGGGTGCCATCTTAATACTTGATTGAAAATTTTTGTTATAGCGAATTCAATCAACGGCAAATCTGTTCCCATGAACCCTAAACTTGAGGGCAAATCTTAACATATCGTCAATATCTGAATTATCCGCCGGATTGACCATCGGTTTGGGGTGAAAAGCGGTCGAAATGCAACTTGGTACCCAAAGCTTCTTGCTTTTCCAAAATCGTGAGGTAAATCTGGATCTCTATCGACCACGATGGAAATAGGCACCCGTGTAATCTCACAATGAAAGCTCAATTGGCTAATTTGTCCATTGAAAAATCCGTCGTCGGGGACAAAGTGGCCGACTTAGTCAATCTATCAACCCACCCCAAACCCTTCTTCCCGACAATGGCGGTGGATACAAAGTCCATTGTGACCGATCCCATTTCCACTCGGGTATCGTGATTGGTGAAGTAATCGAAGGCACGATGTTCCGCTTTCACTTGTTGACATATTAAACATCTCGAAACAAAGTGGAATGTCTCGCTTCATACCATGCCACCAAACCAAGCGTTTCAAATCATTGTACATCTTCACTCCCGGGTGGATTGCCATTCGGCTACAATGGGCTTCATTGATTATCGAAATGAGTTAATTCTTTGGAACACACAGACAACTTTTGAACCTCAAACAATCGCCATCGTCGATTTGAAATTAGTCCTTATTGAACACACTCACCCGTTTTCGAACCGTTGACTTTACGACCTCGAATTTGATGTATCAATAGTGGTTTGGCTTTCAATTCAGCCTAAACACT
The DNA here is from genome assembly GCF_025698485.1 of Gossypium arboreum. Classification (NCBI taxonomy): domain Eukaryota; kingdom Viridiplantae; phylum Streptophyta; class Magnoliopsida; order Malvales; family Malvaceae; genus Gossypium; species Gossypium arboreum. Next base: position 8,280 of record NW_026440707.1, read on the forward strand.
ATCGGTTGACGGACAAGTCGTTCATCGTTAAATAAGCGAATAATGATTTGACTCAAGGCATCATAACCACCGCCTTTCGGGTGATAGTCAATGATCACTCATAATCCTTTAAATTTCGAGCCAACGTCTTTGTCCAGATTTAAGTCTCTTTGGGTCATCGGATATTTGAGACTCTTGTGATCCGTACACAAATTTCACCAAATAAGTAATGTCGCCATATCTTTAAAAGCGAACGATGGCGAATTCGAGATCATGAGTTGGATAATTTTTCTCATGTGGCTTTAATTGCCTCGCGCGCAGGCCACAACTCGACCCTCTTGCATCAATACAAACCTAATCCAAGTAGGGGCGTCCTATAGATGACAAACTCTTTTGGGACTCGGGTTGCACTAGAATTGGGGCTTGATCGATAAGTTTTATTGATCGAAACTTTTTGACATTTCTCCGTCCATTCGAACTTAACATCCTTTTGGGTAACCGTCATCGGCTGGCTATCGTTGAAATCCTTTACAAATCGTCGGTAATACCAACCCCAAAAACTCGAACCTCATTAATATTTCTGGGCTTCCAATTAAGTATGGCTGAAATTTTATTGAATTAGCTTGAATACCGATCAGATAACATGACCCAAGCTAACCTCTCTTAACGAACTCCACTTGCGAACTTAGCATATAATTGCTTATCCCGTAAAATTTGCGGCACTAACCGGGTTTACATTTGGTCTCATTTCTTGAATAGACCAAGATGTCATCAATAAACACCTCGAATCGATCAAATATGGTCTGATCCGATTCATCAAATCCATAATCCGGGGGCATTAGTGAGCCCAAAACACTGGAACTCATAGTGACCTTATCTGTTAAAGGCGGTCTTGGCCGTCCAATCTCGGATTCCTTGATAAACCCAATCTCAAATCTATTTTCGAGAAAGAGGCTCCTTGTTGATCGAACAAGTCATCAATCGTAGCGGATACTTGTTCTTTATCGTCGTTTTATTGGGGATAGTCGATCATTTCTGGTTCCATCCTTCTTCTTCCGAACAACAACTGGCCCCAAAGCGAAAAACCGGGGACAAAACCTCTATCCACCAATTCTTGGGCTTTCAACTCCTTTAATTTTGGTGCCATCGATCGGACTATCGAAATTGGGTGGTACCGGTACCAATTCGATGCCAAATTCTATTTCGAGCTTGGTAAACCCGCAATTCTTGGAAAACATCCGGTATTCACAAACCACGGGCCAGTTGAAATTCACTATTTAATACCATTCCTACAAATTTTGGTGATTTTTCACATTCCTCCTTTGCTTTGGCACATCTGTTTTAAGGTAGGTCTTACCTATTTGGTAGTCTCCATGAACCAACTAGTCTTGCCATACATAGGTTCATATATGATCATTTTAACCATGCCAATGGTGATCATGTGACCAACATTCCCATTTCAATCCATAGCCCACATGACACCAAATATATACATACAAACCACAAATAGTCTAAGTTCATGCTTCCTTTTTGACCATTTTCGGCGTACATATATACATCACAACATATTTAACCAACAAGGGGTAGTCCTATACATGCCATCTCAAGTTCAACCAAAATTTATACCAAAATGGAGCTTGATAGTGTGGATGACTTGACTTGATAAAAATTGGGCGAAATCTAAGCGAGAGCCAAAACACGGGGTAAGCATTTTTATGTAGTAAGTCTCAAGGAATACAATTAACTCTAATTACAATACATTCACATAGCCAAATGCATCATTTCATTAATACACATTCTTACTTCCACTTCATCATTATATAATTTCACAAAGTATCAATCAATTCAATAACGAAATTCATTAGTCGATTGGGAATGTTGCTCAAACATGTCGACTTTCCGATGCCATATAAGGTACCTCATTCTTTGGGCTTTTGAGTGTACTCATTGAATTTATTCCAACAACACTCACCCCCAAATTCTTGAATATAAAGGATATAACCATGTGCACAAATGCCTTGGTCTTGCGGATAGAATGTCTCGCACGAATGCCTTGGTCTTGGGATGTAGCCATAACAATTGCCTTGGTCTTAACCCGGATATAATTTCAACATAATTGTCTTGAGTTTAGCCGGATATCATTCAATTTCCATGAACACATACATCAATTATCATTGGACATACATATTTCTTTTTTAAAGGCCGGGCTTTCCAAATTTCAAATACTCATCACACATAATCAATAATCAATACACATCCATACTTTTTTCACATAATTCAAGTAGGGTCACTTCTTGAGGACTTACCTCGGATGTTGTCGACGGCTTTTGGCTATTCGATCCTTTCTCCTTCCCTTGTCCAATTGTGGCCCTCAAGCTCTTGAGCTAATTCAAACAAATTCAATTTATTAAAACCTCATTGTGCTAGCTTATGGCGAATATGACAAGGAGTTTAAATGGTCATATGGCCAAGCTTGAATACACAATGGTCATGCCATTTTATACTACATCAAGCAATTCAATACAATTTATTGAGCATCAAGGAAATGCTAAGGCCTTCAATAGGCTACCCAAGGGAATATTCATGTACATGTTGAGGCCAATTATGCATAATACCTCACAAAAAGCATGCATTTTACTAGTTAATGCTTTGCATATTGTGGCTCAAAACTTATAATATAGCATCAAGCACTTATATGTGTGCTAGGCGAATTGTGCCAAATTTCACAATTATTCTTCAACATCTTCTTCTTTAAAAAACTTATTCATCACTTCCTTCATAAAAAACATCATGTGCAAACAATATATACATCTATGAGCATGGCGAATTTCAAGGTGTCCATAGCCATCCAAAACACAAATTTTAACTAACATGCAAGAAGCATGAACCATGCTCATGAATGCATCATGGCGAATATGACAATCATGCTCCTTTTCAACTTCAATCATG
>NW_026440708.1:0-12780 GCF_025698485.1 Gossypium arboreum
GAAGCACAACATTTTAGAAGGCTTTAAGGGCATAGAATCTGAAAAGATTACCCAGTCAAGGTTTCCTTGACGAAATTAAGAAACGTTTGGCTAAAAACGATAAAGTTAAAATGACATCATTTCTAACTTCTTTGATGTCTATAAAGTATAAGGGTCAAGGAAATACTGAGTGATCTAAGGGCTATCAATTTTATGATCCCACAATTAGGAATATTTTTGAGACGAGAATTGCAACATTCTTTTAGGATGTTGAGTTTGGAGGGAGAAATAAGGTTAGAGACATTATTTTTAAGGAGGAATTGAATTTTAACTCAGTTCCTACTATCACTTTTGATGATGTTTAGGTTACCATACCTACCATTGATTAAGAAGTGAATCTAGAACCTCAATAAGACAATGTTAAACAACTCCCTATTCAAGATGAGGTAATTGTTCCAAAAAAACAAACTCAACAACCTCAAGAATGAATATTATTAAAAATGTCCACTAGGGAAAGGGTTATAATGACTTTAGTGGAATATTTTGACATTAAGCTACATCAAATGAATATTAAGCTAATGGTTTCTCAATAATAACATTGATCATACATTTATATGGTGCAATAAAAAAACTTTCTGTCTGATGATGCAAAGGTAATGATTTGCAGATTAAAGAACTTCATCTATGAGCTTAAGTAGACTTCTCGTCAATAATATTACAAAATTTACCAAATGATTATCTCATTCGATTTAGAGATGAATTTTTTTTATAATTGTATATACCATAAGTTTAGTGGGAGTAAGGTTCTATATTTGGTTTTATATGTTAATAACATACTGCTTGTCAATAATAAGTATAGCCTCAATCAATGCCCTAAGAATGATTTTGAGATTACAAAAATGCATAAGATTTTTTACATTTTAGCAATGGAAAATCTAATGTACATTCAGGTTTGTATACATTGAAATATTGTGTATATTATTAGGGTGTTAGGCAGATATTTTAAGCAATCCTGGTTTGGACCATTAGATAGCATCCAAAAGGGTTATAAGGTATTTTTAGAGAACAAAAGATTACAGGCTCACATATCGGAGATCTAATTTGTTAGAGATCATCAGGTATATAAACTCCGATTTTGATGGAATATAAGATTTTGTCACTAAGGTGCAAATTGTGAAAACAAATTGCAGTCTTTTATTCCAATAGCAACAGGAGCACATTAAAGTCAAAACACATAGACATTAAATTCCTAGTTGTTAAAGTAAAAGTTCAGAGTGGTTAGGTACTTATAAAGCATATTAGGACAAACTCCATGATTGCGGATCTGCTTACTAATGAACTACACCTAAGGTTTTATAAGAGCACATTGCTCATATGAGTGTAATGTCATTTAAAGGATATTTGGTTTTAGTGGGAGTTTGTATTTTTAAATGCTTTTATGTTATTGATACATTTTCAGTTATTTCAGTTTAAAAATAATAAGTTTATTTTCTGCAGAAATAAAGTTTATTTTGTTTATCCACACTCTGATTTTGGTAATGTTTGATCTCACTAAGGAGGACCAGTTGGAAATAGACACGTTTAGATCATATTGCATGTAATTTCCATGCTACACATCCATACTTGATCTATGTCATTTGGTTGTGTTAATATATGTGACCATGGATGGATTTAATTACGATATATGTAACGAAAGTCAACTTGGTTCTATGTTAACATAATTAATGGACGAGATTGTTTAGAATACCTTTTGGATATGATAGTAAAATTTTGAGCTCATAAGATTATATAATGGCATGAATTATAAAGTAATTAGTATATATATGAGGTCCAAGTGGGAGATTGTTGGAAAATTTGGACATCACATATATAATAAGGATAATTACATGTTATTTTTTACTATCACGATAGGTTAGCCCAAATTAAAAGTGATCTAATTTGATTAGAATTTCTTGTGTGCTAATTTGGAAGATCAAATCCCCAAGTCCCAGAAAGTTTCAAGGAATCCATGAATTCAGGTACGCTTCCGCATCTAGTTTTGTTCTTGATTTATTATTAATGATTTGACATGACAGATCCTAGTTTATTAAATTATATTGTAGATTTATTTTATAAATTCTAACATAAGTAGGAAAAAGTATTGCAGTAACTCCCAATCCAAATAACCTTAGGATACAGTGCTTGTTTCCATTGGAATATAACACCAAAAATAGATACACAAATCAAACACCTGTGCTGTCCGCACGCTTTAAAAAACAAAAGGTTTACGTAATTTGATCAAATATATACTGTTGCAAGTCAAGGAAATGTTTGACGGTTAAGTCAATCAATCTGAATAATTTGTCTTTTTTGTTTATTTCATGCTGAAAAGTCTGGTGATTAATGAAATAATTTGGTTTTGCGAGGACCTTTACTGCAAAACATTAAAAACGTGAATGCTATATATACCACCTTGCTAGGTACCACAACTTCACCATTCATTCCAATTTCCAAAGCAATTTAATCAGTCGATTGTTTAAGCAAAGTAATGATGAAGCTTAATTTGCTCTTTGGTCTTACATTGGCCATCCTCATCTCAGGTAATAAACAATTACTTAATCCACTATGTTTTTTTCTTATTGTGTTTTCAACACTTTTTTATTTGATTTTTCAACAATATTGCATTGCATGTTTCAGGGGCTCAAATGGCGACCTTCACCGTAAAAAACAACTGTCAGTACCCTATCTGGCCGGCAACCCTTGTCGGTGATCCTAATTTGCCACAATTGCCCAAGACTGGGTTCCAGTTAGACCCTCAAGCACAAGATTCCCTTAACGTTCCTAGCCCATGGAAAGGCAGGCTCTGGGCTCGAACACAATGCTCAACCTCAGGCGGAAGGTTCACTTGTGCCACTGCTGACTGTGGGTCCGACCAGATAGCTTGCAATGGAAAAGGTGGAGCCCCTCCGGCAACCCTGGCCGAGTTCACTATTGCAGCTAACGGAGGACAAGATTACTATGATGTCAGCCTTGTTGATGGTTTTAACTTGCCGCTTTCGATAGCTCCGCAGCGCGGCTCAGGTCCAAACTGCACCAGCACTAGCTGTGCGGCGAATGTGAACTCAGCTTGCCCACCAAACTTTGTTGTCAAAGGATCCGATGGGAATACCATAGGTTGCAAAAGCGCATGTGCAGCTTTGAATGAGCCTCAGTATTGTTGCACAGGTCAATATGGTTCACCCGAGACTTGTAAACCCACGGATTACTCAAAGAAATTCAAGGATCAGTGTCCTGAAGCTTATAGTTATGCTTATGATGATCCAACTAGCACTTTCTCCTGCACTGGTGGGCCTAGTTACCTTATCACTTTCTGTCCATGAGCCATCATATTTCTATATATAGATTGTACAAACTATCTATGCATGCAGAAGCCCCTTGTTTCTCTGTATGTTTTCGATCCTAAAATAAAGAAAGCATCAGTACTGATCTGATCTGCTGTGCTGGGATGTGTTATCGAATAAACAAATATATAAAAACCTTTTTGGTTCTAATCTAAGCTCAATTTTTTTTTTTTAGCTTCTTACAACTATACTTATGTTCTATACTATGTGGCGGCGAAACCACAATAATAAAAATATAATTTTCTATTAAAATAGTTTATATTTTTATAATTTTAAAGAATTAAATTAATTTTTTATTATTTTTAGGAAGTTAAAATATAATTTCACTTTTACTAATTAAAAAAATTAAATGAAAAAGTTTCATTTTAAGCTGCGAGCTCCCTAGTTAAGCCCCTAATTCTACCTGTATTTTAAGTGTTTTTTATACAAGATTGAGGTAAGAGATAAGGTTCAAAGGCGGATACACTGGGGCAGTGGCCCTGCCCCCTAAAATAGAAAATTTATATTTAAGTCCTTGAATTTTTTTTAAAATTTTAAATTAGTAAATATAAAATTATACTTTGACCTCCCCTAAAATTATAAAAATTCAATTTAATCTTTTAAAAATTATAAATATATAGACTATAAAAAATTAAAATTTCATTTGCCTCTAAAAATTTGTTCTGACTTCGCCTCTGATCAGGTTAGACTGTTTCAAAGGAACAAAAATTTCTAATCCCTCTTCAAACAAGACCAACAAGACCAATTTGATACTTTAAATGTTATCTTAAACCATGGATACATAAATACACAGTATTGCACAAGTTACATGCGAATAAATAATTAAACTGTTATATAAATATGAAAAATAAAATATGAAATTTGTATGAAACGATTTATACCATTTAAATATAATTATAATACAAAAAAATATTGTAATTATCAAAAAATTTACCATACTTATTTGCTAGCGAAAAATAGCATAGAGTCTTGAAGAGTTATTGGGTCCTGTTGATGTTGCTAGACTTGTTAAAATTTTGAAATGTGTTACTTTGATAATTGATATGGGACGTAATACTGCTTAAAGTGAATCAAATATCAACACCACAAATTACAAATTAGATTTTTTTTAAAAAACAACTGTTATGAGAAAGCAAGAAAATCTTTAAAAAAAATTACAACATTTTTACAATTTTTAAAACTTTTATCTAAAATAAATTTGAAAAATTAATATTCAAATTCAAATGAATTTAAACGTCTATTTATATAAATTCATTTTTTTGATAATCTTTAATTTTAAACTCCATAATTGACGTGGATTTCCCTCCCTAAGAAATTATTAGTAGAAGTAAATTATTTCATCTTTATGCAATTACGTCTCCATAACCTATGGAAAGGTTATATTGTTGGAAAGCCTATAAATAGAAACATGCATAAAACTTGTAAATGACTCAGAATTTCTCTCTTTCATCTTTGTATCTTTAGATTTTTTATTTTTTTATATATAACACGTTAGGCTTTCTCAAAATTCAACTAAGTAATTAGTTTTCTATTATGGTTTTCAAGTAATCATTAAATTAAATCTCTAAATTAGTTTGAATCTATCTTCATTTGGTGTTTGATTGGTAAGAAGGTTAAAAAGAAAGTAATGAAAACAGATTTGAATTTATTGATTGATTGATATAAATCCAAAACTGGTGAATTCTCCCTTTTCTTTTCTCAATTTGCAATAGTAAATATTCTTTTTTTTTTGAAAAGAAAAAAAAAATAAAAATTACATTAACTTAAAACTCTAGGAATCCCCCTAGGTGGATCCTCAATCAATTTCTCTTCTCTATCAAAGGCCATCTTAGCTATACAATCAACATCCATATTATTCTCTTTAGGAATATATTGCAAATATCAATTACCAACCTCCAACATTTAACGTATGCGCCTAATCAATGCAAAATTCGAGAATGACAAAACAACCATAAATAGCCTTTGTTGCTTCCATACTGCTAGTCTGGATCAAAATATTCTCAAAATTCCTTCTCAGCATAATATTCAAATTGTCCAGAATTCAACATAGTTCAGCATAAAAAAAAAAACTGAGCATCTAACCAAACAGCTATTATAGCTAGAGATCCACTTACCTTTCTCGCAACCAGAATCTATTTTTAACAGCACCCTCAAAATTTAACTGAACCCAATTATTCATCACGAGATTGCCCTTCTAACTTGTTGTCACTTTGCCAAACCTTCCTTGTGATAAGAAACATACTGCTTGGCCTAACTATGCAAAATTTTGATAACCTCACTAGCATGCCATTGCATGCCTTGAAATATAAAGAGATTCATGTTCTTCCAGATATGCCATGCAATCAAACTGAAAAGGCTATTCCACTCCACACCAGTTGACACCATTCTATGATGGTTCTACAAATTGTCTTCAAGCCATTCCTTCAAACTTCTAGAAAAGAAACCACTCCTATCCACCGAAATTACCTGATTCCAAACTTCCTTTGCCCCAGAACAATCTCTAATAGCGTGAAGAATGTCCTTTGAGTCGTGCCCACATATTGCACACGAACTGCCATTCCCAATCCCACGTCTTACTCGTTTCATGTTAGCAAGTAGCTTTTGTTTAAATGCAAGCCAAATGAAGAACTTAACTCTTTGGGGCCCTTTGTACTTCCACGAGATACTCCAAGAAGCATCCTTTGGATCCCAAGACCGCTCATTTATTCTCCAGTAAGCACTATTAACAGAAAAGGATCCTGTTGAGGTACTCATCCAAGCAATTCTATTAGGTCCCGATGACGGTTGCAAAAGGGTATACTAACAATATGATTAATAGTCTTCTCTGGAATCCATATTCGAAACATGTCCAAATTTTAAGAGCCATATGCATTTACGAGATTCTTAAGAAATCTAATTATCATAGGAAGAAATCTGATTAACTAAAGGTTCAACACCTGGAATCCAATTATCACTCAAACATTTAATCTTATTCACATTCCCCACAAACTAGAAGATATTCTGGCACAATACAAGCCAAATCTTAGAGAGAGCCCTCCATAGATTAATTATGGCCGGTGATGATTTGCTTTTTACTTCGAAGTTATGACTATTTTAACAAATATTAAAACAATTTTTTTTAGTGTTTGGAGAACCACTTGGTAATTAGATTTAAGTATAATTGTTTGTAATTACATAATGGCGATATATTTTGGTAAACATTGTAATTAGTGGCTCTCACTGAATTGGGTGTCATTGAAGCATTTTAATTATATTTTCCAATTCTTACGGAGAGGGTGAGAATTAGAGTAATTACATGGATAATTATACACAAACCCATTTACCCTCTAAACACTCATAAATTTTTAAAAAATATTTTATACAATTTTAAGTTATAAAATTATATTATAAGTATGAGTATGTATCGTTGTTTGGATGATCATGATAAGAAAAATTTCTAAAATTATATTACAAATCCTAAAAATATATTATAAAAATAATTTAAGTGTATTTTATAAAGTTATTGTCAAAATATTATATTATTTAAATCTTAAAAAATTATAAAGTTATGACAACAGATTATATTATAAAAATAATTTACAATTATAAAATATTATAATATATTTATATGTAAAAAGTTATGGCAAAAAAAATCAACATAACTTATATATGCTGCTATATGTTATAAAAAATAATATATTTATTTATAAAAAGTTATATACATATTTACCATTACTTATTTTTAAAATTAATTTTCTAAAATTATAGTAAAAATTATATTATTTATAAGGAGTGTACTAAAAGTTATTGGACACTTTATAAAAACTTTTGATAAATTTTATATATTATAAATTTTATATTAATTTAAACCTAATTTAGGTATTATAAAAGGGTTAAGTTATATAAGTTTTTCTCTAAGTTGAGTTTATATAAAATTTTATAATCAAAGCTATAGACTCTTTGCACTATGAACTCAAATATTATATAGTAAATGTTAGTTATTCAACTACAAGTTGTTTTTTTTAGCACCATATCATGGGATATGATACAATTTAAGAGAATGGATGTAGACACGAGCACTAGAGATGGCTCATAAACTTTTTAATGTGGAACAGTCAAAGCATAAAAAAAAGGTTAGATCATATTAGCATATTGCACACTTCATAACTTCATTCGTAAGTAGAATTGAGATGATTCATGGAAGAATATCTTTATTGTCTTAACGATACAAATTTAGATGACAAACCCAGTTAAGGACCAACAGATGATGATAAGGAGTGTATGTTAAATGTGAAAGAGGGAATATCCCAACAAATATGAAAGGTTAGAGTAATTCGATAAACTTGAATATGATGTAATCATATTATCAATTACTTTCTTGGATTAATTTATTACATATGATTATTTGATTTTAATTTTTTACTCCTTTAGAATTTTATTATCATATTGATAATTCTTATAATAATTAATTTTTTTAAAATATATATAAATTATATGACAATGTAATTACAATTTGTACTACAATTAGCCCTTTCTATAATGACCACCCGTTTTAACAACATTTCACTATAATAGTCAAAGTTCTTGTAGAACTAATTTTTATGTTTTATTTTAACTATCTATAATAACTTTTCACTTATAACAACAATAACTATAATTATGAAGAACATTTTTATTAAATTAGTTCTCTATACCAAAGATATTGCCTAAAATTATAGTTATTTCATATAAGCAAGCTCGTTAAATATAATTTATTAAATAAAATGATATTAATTAAAATATTATTTTAATAAATATTTAAATTTCAGGTGAAAAATCATTAAGCATATTTTATTAAATGAAAATAATCTTCAATAAGCGTAATTAAAGATATTAATTCAATAAACTATTAAGTTCTCTAATTAAATATTCTACTCGGATTTGGAACATCATACATTTATAAATTAACTACTTGAATTTAATAACTCATGATAAATTAATTAATATAATTTGATAACTCATACGGATTAATTGAACTTTTAGATTGATAATCTTCATAATTAGTCATGTGAAAGAATGTAAAAGAAAATATGCATAAAAAAATAATGAATGGACCTACTATATGTCTTTTTGTTGATTTGATTATCACTTTTTTTTTTAATATAATTTTCACTTTTTTATTTGATAGAAATTCACGATATGAATTTATTGTAAGTTTACAACAATTATCTTTCCATAAAAACATGTATCTTTTTATAACTGGCAGAATCATGATAGACAAATGAGGCTATTATAGAGAGAGTTGACTGTACCAAACACGACGTAGAGAATTAGGATGTAATTACACTTTGTTAACAAAACATGTCTAGAGAATTATAATTCTTTATAATTACAAAAAATATAATTGCTACCCTAATAATTACATTTTCATTTAATTACTCTATATTATTCAAGTAAACCTTTATAAATTAGTTAAATTAGTTAGGTTTAATTAAATTTTGAAGATCAAGGTTAAAGTGTTAAAAAAAATTAGGACCAATGTTAAAGATGAAATTTATCATCATACATTTTATTTAAGATTAGGTTGAGAGGATTTTGTTTATTGAATTGAAATGTAATTATAATTGAAACATAAATATCTAATTTTGAATTTCATCCTGGTTAATCCTACTTTAATTCATTAAATTTAATCATTTGAAAAGTTAAAACAACTTTGTTTTATATTTTAATTCATCAAAATCTAGTCATATTTTATAAAACTAACAAATTAATTCCTCTAATTCGTCAAAATTTGATCATTTACCAAAATTGACTTGAATTTTTTTGTTCGAAACACCAATCGAGTTGATTGCTAATTTGTTAATTTGTTGTACATATTGACATTTATTAATTTATTACGTATAAATTGCAACTGTTGACACTTTTAAGTACAAAACTGTTAAATTATAGATCAAATACTTAATGACAAAGTTTAACAATATTGCTAAATTAACCTGATTTCTCAAATATAATGATCAAATAAAGAGACTAACTTAATAATTTTGATAACTTAAAAACCTTACTGATTTTGATGAAATTCATCATTAGAAAAAAAAAATAGAATATTAAGAAACACTACCTTAAAAATGCAATACATAGATGAACAAATTACTAACAATGTAAAACCAAGATTTCGGCCCTCCCAACTTCTCTCATCCCCATTTTTATTATTTTATAATTCGAAAAATTGTTTTACCAAACAAAGCAATTTTAAAAAGTCTCTTTCGTCAAAACGCATCGTTGGAGTTTCAACCACCCAACGTAAAATGCAAATTCTAGGATTATTAATGTTACAAAAACATTTACAATTACATCTAATTTTACAAACCTCACAACATTAAAACCATGACTGAACCTAACTTAAATTACAACATTTCACTCGAAACCCCACTCCACATATCAGCAAATCAGTTGACCTCTTAGGAACCCTTCAACACTGACCATACCAACTTGCTTAGGCATGGCTCAAAGTACATCATACTGATACAGTGAACTGACTTGACAACTCTTCCTTGTAAGAGCATGGACACAATTATGATCCCTTTCTGGCAGAGTCAGCTTGATCAAGTCGAGCTGCTCTCCAGGAAATCAAATTAGTTGATTTTAGTAATAAACTGAAAGCTAAAGAGCTTCTAGCTCTAACCACCGCATCCGCCGACCGACTCATCTTGCCAACCAACATTCCAAACACCTAAATCACAATAAACATTTTTTAAGCATGTGTTCCCTAGAACTGTAATGACAGTAATAATTTAATGGCAGGAATATTTCATAATATAACCTGTGCATGGTAAAGAGCCAAAATGTTCGGATCATCCGAAAGCGAGAGTATGCTGCTGGAAACATAAATAGCATTTGCTTGGATTATTGGCCATGGCGCATTCAAAGCCTGCATTACCAAGAACTACGTTAGTATTTTCCAGTTTCCATGATTTATCCCATTTGGCTAAAAGCATGCACATAAGCCAGCAACCGATGTTAGTCGAGGGAAAATCATATCGCCACCAATTTAGATTGCAAGAAATTTAGGAAAAACTTAATTGCATTGTAGCCGTTAAAGAAATTATCCCGTGACTAATATTTTAGGGAATATATATGTAGTTCTACCCAGCATAGTGCAAACCTGTATGGTTGATGCCATGAAAGTATCAACTCTGGAAGAAAGATGCTGCACAAACTGCCTTGTAAAATCTCTTACAAAGTCCTCGTAAGCACTTCTGAAAGGAGGCAAGATATATTTCACAATAAGGAAATAAGAAAGCCATATGTTACTTTATTTCAAGATTCATGATTGCATACCGATGGTCAGAGTTAATCCTATGTGAATCGAATAAAGCCAGCAACCCTTCTATCTCCATTAAAGGGGCAAACCGCTTCAGGGTGTTCTATTTTAAAAAGTAGATAAATAAAAAGAAAATATATCAATTAGAATGAAGCATTCTTAATAAGTTTCATGCACAAAGGGGCATTGATAGGTAATCACTTACACGGCAGGCATATCTAACAGCAAGGTCATCATCATGTAGGTGGAGGATCAAGCGTGGGAGTGTAGCATGAATCTGGAAGGATTAGTTTGATGAGATGTTAAATGGTGAAAAAACTCATTAATTTTCTACTTCATGTTCAACGTATCAAATGTAGGTAATCAAAATAAAAGGAAAACATGAACATGTAACACGGAAGGATCCTTTTGACATGTAGTAATTAGAATAAAAAGCATTTATTGAGTCAGATGGTTGGACAGATAAGATTAGGTTACTTTACTCAGCATGGTCTTGTACTGACATTGGAACAGTTATATAATCTCTGATGATGGTGACACACTGAGTAGATAAAGAAAGACAAGACCTTTTTCTTCTAGAAAAGGTATTATGTTGTTCTGTGACCTCTGATAAGTCAACTACCTGCTCAAGAAAAGCATCTTTATGTGCCCCAATTCCATAGTTGCTAAGTGCTCCAAATGCTGCAAAGGCATCAGCCCGCATCTTTACATTCATGGATATCTGTATAAGAACAAAGGCATTGGCCATCATTAACCAAATGCAGCTTAACACCAAGAGTAAATTAACAACTGGAATTGTTCTGCGTGCAGGAGTGTGGGTGCATATTTTAATAATAAGGAGATTATGCAAGAACAAAGACATCAAGAATAACCAATAATCAGTCATAAATAAAAATTCTAGAACAAGGGCATCTTATCTTAGGATATCAAGACCCTTAGCAATCAAGTTACAACAATTAAGACTGTACAAGCCTTTATCAAAGGAGATATGATATCCAGTCTATCCAAGTGGACTTCAAAGTTTAGTTTCACTGGATAGGTAGTCGAGTTTGAACCTCATTATGTAACTTTCTAAGTTTGTGTAAACTTTTTTCATGTACAGAAATAACTTTCTTTGATTTCCATTTGTAGACCTAAACCTAAGAGAATTGTCCATGCAGGCATGCTGGACAACCACTGGGAACAAAATTCTTCAAGATCAGTCTTAGTAACAAGAATTTACAAAACCACTCAAAACTCCACTTAACATTTTCAAGTTATTTGCTTTTGAAATTAAAAACAAATAAACAAACAAGGGAATTTATAATTTTAAAATACTAATATATTTCTGGACCAGGACAGACGGGGCTCAGCCACAAATTCAACATGTATGAGCCAGCCCTAATTTTACAAGGCCTAATAAGTGTCAAAAACAGCAAAAAGTCCAGGCTTATGGGACTAGACTGTTCTTGATTGGGTCTAGTTTGGAATTTCCATGTATTCATAGAATAAGTAGACCTGTATGTTGTAATAATATGGATATATAATTTCTTCCTAATAATGTATGATAACCAAGCAAATCCAGGTGTATCTTTAAGCACTCTTGAGTCTTGATCTAATAGAAGAATAATGCCATTCCATTTGCATTTGTCATCAATGTCAAATCTTGGAAATCATGGATTAATCATTAATGCTAATAAACTTGCCCATCAAATTGAACCCTAGAAATTTAAGGGTCCATGAAAGATTTTGAAAGCAAAAACAACATCAACAACTTCTCCATCCAGCGTGCAAGGGTAGTGGCACATGAGAAGGGAAAAGATACAAACACCAAATATGGAAGGGTTGTTGCATTAGTTTCAGGTTAAATCAGATCGGTAACATACAATTGTATTTGTAATAAATATGGAAGGGTTGTTGCACTACCCCAATCTCTTCAAACACATAACTAAGCAAGGTAAATTGAGTTGCCCGTCCTAAAGTGATTCAAAAATCTAATGTCTAATTAACTTGGCCATAATAAAATATAGTAAACGCAAAGGTAATGCACCTGTAGATTGCGAAGCCGAACAGACAAATTAAGTAAAATGGGTTCAACAGCATCTTTGGGGGATGTCTCAAGAATCTACAAAAAGTTAGAAGTTCAAATAATAATACATAATG
>NW_026440709.1:0-12477 GCF_025698485.1 Gossypium arboreum
AGCTCTTTGCAGTCTCTTGTTCATGTAATTGTCTTGGTTCATATCAATGGTTTGGCAAGCTGTTCCACAGATAAAAATTAAAGCATTATGATCACTAGCTCATGTGATCACTAGCTCCGAATCAATGATCCACGTGTTTGTTTTACAAGGCTTGGCATTGAAAAAAACAGAAAAATCAGTACCTGATTGAGCAAAGGAGGAAGAAGGATTATTGGATGAGTTTGGAAGATAAGAATTCATCCGAAATTGTGGTGATTGAAAAGCTTGTGTAGATGCTGTAGTTGTTCCTTGAGACCCTTCTAGAGAACTTTGGCCCTCATAATTTTCATTAGTTGTTTCAAGGGTAAAACTTTCTTCCTCTGTATTATTGCTAGATCTCTTATCTCCAATGAAGGCTGTTTTAACCATGATTCTACTAGAGATAACCTAGCTCAGATGTCATGAAAGTTACTCAAGAGAGCATTTAATAAAACTGTTCTGTTATTATTAACTAAAGAACTGACAAGGGAAAATAGTTCTCTTATTCTAATAAACTACTAAAAAGATAAAATAAAATATTCCTAGAATATGAATAAAACTTATCTACCTAAATGAGCTGGTAATAGGCTACCCAAGTGTTTCCTTATTAATAAGAAAAATAATGGCACACATTTATAGCTAAATTGAATGAAGAATTTCCACACTTCTCTTCAATCTAGGTTGTAGATATGGGTTATTCTCCTCAAGTCTTTAAAACTTATTTTGAGAGAGAGCTTTGGTTTGAACGTATTTTATTTACAGTCAAGTTGGCATGCATTATTATCTATTGTACAATGTCTCTTATGAAATGACAATCTACTTCCACATCCTTTGATCTATCATAATGAATAAGGTTCTAATCTGATGCTTATAATAGCCTAAATGTTCCAAAACATCTTCATGGGCTAACCAATAAAAAATTTAGTATCCTTATCAGCCACATTCCTTCTGAAATCTTGGAGTGTTAAGAACAAAGAAAGAAAGCAAAACAGAGAATTAGCAGTATAATGAGTCTGCTCTCAGTGTTTTATTTTCTTCAAACTTTACAAGATATATGAGTTTCTTTTCAAGAGAACTCAACAAATCCCACTAATACAATCTTGAAACTTGAAATACATTTCTTGTACACAAAATTAACCAAACATGTCGATCATTCCCTGAACAAATAAAAAAATCTACCAACTAAGATTGGTTTTACCTAAAACAAACACGCACTCATCACAGGTAGCGTGCACCAAAACAACTTCATTCTAACTGCGGATACATTCCGCAGGCACATTCCACGGATATACTCTGCATTTCTTCAATCCCGCCATACAGATCTCAGCTTCATGTGTCTGCAAATTTGTTCTCACTTGGACAATCCGCCAGGCTTGTATCATATGGACTGTCTGCATAATGTCAGTCCTGAGACAGTTCGTCAAATAAAAATCTGCCAAGTGAATCGCATTTGGACTGTTTGCCATTTTTGCGAGCTGTTGCATGGTTGGCCATATCGGAACAAATCTCCTTTGCCATTTGCACTACTATGCCACAAATGATTGTTTTTTGCTAATCTGCAGTTAGTTATTGAACTCATGAAGATTTGAATATCTTTGCTTGAGTTCTTTTTGAAATACATGCCCTTGCATGGTCTCATCTTAAAATATCATACAATCCAAAGTTCTACATTTACGTTCCACTATTGAATTGTTTATAAATTGAACCCCATAGCACACGAGAAACCAATATCCTGTATAGTGTGAGAAAGAGATGTAAGTTCTGTAAACAATCTTTGACATCTGCCTTTGTCAATTTGCCTTAATGCTTTTGAAGTTGGATTAGTTGTTGCCAATTTCTTCACTTTAGCTGTCAAAGATCAAATCTTTGTTTCCCGTCGTTACTAGTTTCATGTTGGTTCCATTCTAGGTAATTCTTTCCGTTCAATTTGTGAATGGTTAATTGAAGAGAAGAATTCATACTGGCATCATCAATTTTGAAAAGGTGTGGAGGAGATGGTTTTAGTGTTGTCCACATCACCCCTAAAGTTGCTAAGACTCTGTTGGCTCTAGTCATGGTACATCTAGTAAATTTTCCACCCAAGTCTCAAGGATCGTGCTTTGATACTATTTGAGATTTTTTAAATCGGAATCAATAATTCATTGATTCTAGGAACAACAAATTACATAAAACACTCAACAAGCTAACCCCTATCAAACCAAGAACTAACCAGATTTCATGAAAACAGAAATAAAAAACAAAGAACAACCAGAACTTATCCCTAAAATTTAGGAATTCGTTTTTATGCCTAAGTCTTTTGACACCCAACGAGCCAATACTAAAAACTAAAAATGAAATCTTGCCATGGGGACAAACAAATTAGGGTCAACAAACAGCATATTAATCCTGATCATTAATCATGGAGAATTTAGTACTATTTTAAAATTTGATACCAAACATCCGAACTTAGAAACATAGGAGAATTGGTGGAGAGGCCAAACTTGAATACAAGGCCACATTAAATTTAAAACTGAAAGCCCTATATTTGTTTTATGTTGTAATCGCATGTGGCATCTTAAATTTTGAGTTGGCAATATGCTTGTTGTAGACGTTACTATCAAAATGGTTTGTCTATTAAGAAATGAAAAGTAAAAGCATTAATATATCATGCGTAGGGTAAAAGATAGAAAATTTGGGGTTTCGCAACCTCAAGACAAGGCCCCAAAAAAATGTGCTAAATTTCATACCATCAGTGTTCGAATATTCTGCAGCAAGAATAGTTGTGAGGGGTGGAATAGCTTCAATCCTATGTTTGATTTTGCCTCAGGTTTCAAGAATAAACTTGTATTTTTTGTTCCGATTTTGATTTGTAAACCTTTTGTTTAACAGAAACTATTGGAGGGATTATGATACTGCCCTGTTCATTTTGAAACATTTGTATCGAGATATACCAGAAGATCCCAACTTCCTGGGGGAGTCTATTGAAGGCAGCTTGAAAGATGAGAATGCATCCATGGGCTGGTCTGATGAAAGAGAGACTATTGATGAAGAACTTCCATTGACATTCTCTGACAGAGATATGGTGAAAAACTTCTCAAGGAAAGCTAAGAAATTTATAAAGAAGCCTTGAATGGCAACAGATTTCTTTTCTTGCTGTACACTAGAACCAAAAGTTAGCTGATCTAGTCAAGAAGTGATGCTCTGCTCCTTTGTCATACCGTTACTTTTGCTGTTGCTATTTGTTCATCTTCCGGTGAAGCTACCTTCTCTACGTGGGTTGGGTTTTCAAGAATTATTGGAAAGAGGTACCGTTTGGAGAATTTTATAAGTATTTCATCAGGGATGTTGATATGCTGCAGTAGACATGAAGATAATGCTGCTTTTTGCTTTCTGTATACATAAAAGGCAATGCAGAGATTTGCTCCCAAGTTATATAGTTTAGTGAATTTAGGTGGCGGGTACAAATGTACAAGTTTCTTATAGTGCAGAAAGTGCATGTAATATATAGATCAAAGAATCTTGTTGGTCACTAACTTCAACTACTATAAATTCTTGAATTTGCTGAGAAATTTGTAGTAAGTTCATCTTCAATTACTGTGGGATTTTATCATACTGCAACTCATGATTTTTTCATATAGTTAAACTACAAGTTTAGTAATTTATGTTTGCTTAAAATTATGATTTGTTCACCGAAGTTTTAAAAATTTGTATATGGTCTCCAATGCAATGGATTTGTTATGTTACGGTCAGTGAGCCGCCAGTGTAATGGCAATATGATGTGGTCGTTAACAATATTTTTTTTTTAAATTTTTTTAATTTCCTCATTTTGGTGAGAATTTTTATTTTCTTATTATTTTCCCTCTTCTCCCATAACCCTGGAGCTGGAGCATCAGTAGAGTAAAATGCAAACGTTTAAATATGCAATGAAGAAGTTAGTAATCTTCCTTTTTATAGTATACTTATTCATTAAGCATGTTATTTCATTATTAGATAAAAGATGATCCAGCTGTGGGATTAAATAATTTCGAGAAACTAACTTCATTAGTAGGAGCGATAGATGGTAGTGATTGATTATCTTCATGGTCGCATTAGCCTTCAATAACGTGAGACTCTTCGGTTGTAAAGGCTAGTCGACACCGGTGGCTTATAGTTGGAATTGCTTGGCAACAGCTTTGTCCTGAATCGGTCTCACCATTCGGGAAGAACAATCTTTCCAGTGGATGATTGAAGCTGAATCAATGAGCCCCAGCAGTCGGGTGATTCCTCATCCAATTTCAACCGAGCCAATAGGTCGCTTGCTTTTGTCTTAGTGAGGTCCAATGGCCTTAGCCATGGAAAGCTAGATCAATGCCAAAAAGCAATGTAAAAAAGAAGACCCTTGCTTGTATGTGCTATGTCTAATGTTGAACCAGTCTTAAAGATATAAGTGCACATATATTATTTGTATGCTCGTTTACTTATTGCTATATGTTCTGATTTAAAATTATGTTAGCACCACTAAGTATTCAATATTTAGCGTACCATTATGTTTGTTTTTGTACGTAGGTCTCGTATAGGATTCTACTAGATCGAAGTCAAAAGCATCCAAGTTTGATAGCTTAGCTCAAATCAAGTTTATACTCATTTTGTATATAAATTTATAACTAATGACACGTACCTAGGTTGAGTCTTATGGTTGGACATGTGTTTGGTTTATTTTGGTAATTTTAGGACGTATAATGTTTTATGAGATGAATTTCAATGTTTGATTAGTTGAATATTACGTATGAGCATATGTGTTTGTTTATGAAATTTACTTTGCTAGGTGGTGAAACATTGAAGATTATTTTGACAGGTGTTTAAATACGTTTTCAAGTGTGAAATTGTTGTATTTGAGTTTGGTTTAAAATTTAGGTAAGTTAGGCAAGTTTTATTAAGATTTGAATGCAAGTGAAACATTTAATTTAGGCCATTTTACCTTAAAGTCTCGAGATAGTAAGAATATGTCTTGAGATTTTAGGAATAAATTTTACCATTTGGTACATTTTACTGGATTGGGTCTCGAGATTAAAAAAGTCAGTCTTAAGACAAAATGGATAAAGTCTCGAGACAAGGGTACTTCGAAGCTAAATTAGGAAATAGGAGAAGTGCGTCTCGAAACCAATCTTAAGACATGAATGACCTAGTCTTGAAATCTGTACCCCAATGTCTCAAGTCATACCATTATTGAAGAAAAAAATGCTAATCAAAAGGAGATCTATCTCTAGACATAGTCTTTTTGTCTCGAGACATGTTGTTCGATATTGAATATTGAGTTTGGATTTGAATTCTAACTCCGAATTCAACCCCGTATAATCTTGTGACTTGTTAATTAAGATCTTTGACATTATTAATGTATGTATATTGTAATGATTGATTATTGAATTAATATGAGTGATAATTACGTATTAACTTTAGTGGAAATGTATTGAGTTAGTCTGAGTTGCTTCGGCAATGTAATATGGCATTCATATATTCAGATACAACATCCGAATAAGGTGTGGAGTGTTACAAACTCAACTTCAAGATAAAGTTTATTTTACATCTATGTGTTCTTGATGTTATGATACTAACTTAATTTCATTGGTTGATTTCATTTGGTTCCAAGAGTCAACGTTTCGATACCCTTATTTAGGTAATAGACCCCAACTTGATAGTAGCTAAAAACTACAAGAATAGGCCCAAGTGTCGATACCTAACACCTGGTACTAATACCTAAGCCTAGGTATCGAACTTAGGGGCTTAGGTATTGATACCAAGCCTCTAGGCAATGCCCTTGCAATGCTTTTGGACATTTTAGCTCATGAAGCCCGCTTTGGATCTTAGACACCTCCAATAACTCGTGAATTGTTTCTAAATGGTTTCAACTTGTTTTTACTGTGAATTGTTTTTAAATGGTTTCAACTTGTTTTTAAAACTTCTAAATTGATCTTAATCCATTCATAACAATTATTTGATTGATATTAAAAATTTTAAATATTAACCATTTCAAGATTTTCTTTTAGTTTATGCTTTGGTAGCACCTTCCACCGTATCAAAGGATGGACGGTGTGAGGTGTTATAGAACTAGAGAGCACAAAAGTGCTAAGCTCAAAGGAAACATAGAGTGCACATAGTCAAGGCTTAAAGGCAACAAAAGAGCTCAAGTTACATCACATCTCATAGGCCAAATGCATCTAATCCCTATTGACATGCTAATCGTATCCTAACCATTTCACTAGGTCTACTAGGGTACATTATAACCATAGGTATCATTTATCAATTAAGTTCATCAACATAATTATTATTCATTCAGAGATAGATTCAAAGTATATTCAGACAATTCCTTATCTAATCATACATATAGGCACGCTTAGGTGCATTTTTATACACATAATTACAAATGTTAATTTAGGTTTTATAAACATATTTTATTTTCATATTGTGTTTTCCATTTATAATACGTAACAATTTGTTTGTTTATCAATATTTTCATGGTAAATTTTCAAAAAGGGTCAGTGTCACATCATTTGCAAAGCTAAAACTCCATTTATAAAGCATACACCACATACCATATATAACAAAATTTGCAAACTCCATTTATAAAGCATACATGACATACCATATATAACAAAATATTAGCACTTAACCTTTAAATCTTTAACATAGCAACTAATATCAAATATCAAGATACGAGAAATGGAAATCACCATTATTTTCCTTATTGAGATTTTGTCTCTCTAGCTTCAACATTGTCTCTCAAGACCCATCCAAAATCTAGCTTAAAATGGAGAGATTAATGGTGGGGATGAATTTAGGAGGTGATTTTAGTTAAAAAAACTCAAGGTTAGGGTGTTGGATTTTGGAAGATTTGGAGAAAAGAGAAAATATGAGAGGAGAGAAATTTTCTCCTTTCCCATGGGGCCCATGGACGAATGGGGGAGTTTCTCCTCTTTTCCTTTCTTTTTCATTTAATAATACCTTTTAAAATATCTAAATCAAAGTCAAACTCAATTTGTGGTTAACAATCCATCGCAAATTTAATCACATCCAATGACTCATATTTATTCCAAATATCAAATTATCTCATCAAGATAACATTTCCAATACAAATACTTGAGAAATGTCCAAAATCTCTTTAAATTTGTAATTTAGCCTTTGTACTTTCAAATCTTTTCCAATTTGGCCCAAAAGTAATTTTCATAAGAACAATACATATTCCAATTTATTTTGATGCCAAATAATCAATAATAATTCATATTTCTTTTTGGGTAAATATGTATTTTAGTCCTCCAACATTTTAGAATTTACAATTTGGTCTTATTTGACACATTTTCACATATACAATTCTTTACATTGATTTCCATTTTAATATCTACTTTTTCATAAAAATCTTTATTTGACTCGCTTTCCAATTTTCTCGAAATATCATTATGTTCGACCCCATAATAATACCGATGTCTTATTAAAATTCTTATTGCATTACAACACTACCCTATCGTAACACTCTATACTCGATTCGATTGTTGGATCCGAGCTATGGGATGTCATATCCGTTGTCGAGCAACTACAATTCAATTTACCCTTTTATATATGCTATTAACATTATCATTAAATCTCAATATGATTTTCCATCATTTTTGGGTCTTATACTGAACTTCTAAAGCTCTCATACTAACCAAAGATTGAATTAGTATCAAATTGCAAAATTTACATAATTTCGGGTTGACATTGCGACTTGAGGGTTCCTCGTCAGCACAACTTCTGACTTGGTTTTGTCGCGACAACAAAGGTATCATGTTGCAACGTGATCGCTTGTTCCAAATGGTCCAATATAGTACCTAATTAATTCAACCAAGTATACAAGGTAACTCTTCCATTCATTCCATCAAGAAAATACCACAATCCAATATTTATTCCTAAGTGTTTAACACATCTTAACATATACTATACATCAATTACATCATTTCATTCAAACACAAATAAATTTTATAATGTTAACCATTGATCTACCATAATTTGATGTAGTAGATTAAATTAGTTTTTGCATTTTAGGAGCTTGAATACAAATAATTTGGGTAAGTTTTAGTTAAGTTTTTGTAATTCTATTTAAATTAAAGAAAATGTGTAATTTGAGTCTTTGATTGACTTTATAGGTCGAATGAAGCCAAAGGGTGAGCTAATATGCTTTGTAAGTGTGTAGGAGACCATTAGAAGGTGTGCTAACTCAATATTGATCGTTGCATTACAACATAGAGAGTTAGATGTCACAACATAGGGAGCAGGATAGAAGAAATTCAAGATCGCCTCGTGTCGCAACATAGCCTAAGGATGTCGCGACACACCCTTGAAGATTCCTTGAAGAAAAGCATATTGCCTTCAATGTCATGACACAAGACCGGGTGTCGTGACATCGCCTCGTATGGGAAATAATTATGAGTTAGAGGCGTTTTCGTTTGCACAACCAAACATTAAACACGAGAACGACAACTAACTTAGGGTTAAGGATGACGACCACTCCAAGTCTATAAATAGGCTCATTTAGGACATGTAATGGATAACTTTTGATATTGTTTCATTTTATTCATAGTTTTGGTTTTAGTTTTCTCTTTTCTTAGACTTAAAGTTTATTTCAGTTTTGTTCTTCGCTTTTGTGGAGAGATCGATTTGTGAACTTGATCAAACGTGAGGATTCGACATTCTATTCAATACAAATCAAGCTTCTTCTAAACTTTATATCCTTGAATTATTATTAATGTCTATTTTATATATCAAGTTTATGCTATTTATGAGATCCATGGGGAACTAATCCTTTTGTGAGGGATTAGCGAGTGGATGTAACACCTCTAAACCTTATCCGCACGAATTAGGGTTATGAGGCATTACCGATCATATCACGTTCAGTACATTACATTTTAAAATTCAAAATTTTAATTACAGTAATATCGTAGCTTAATCAAATATCAAAACTTAATATCGTAAATTCATAACATAACATAATTAAAACATAATCCAACATATATCAAAACAAATTATATATCAAACAAAACAAATTACAATACTAAACTTTTCATTCATTTATGCGGCATTAATATATTAGTCAATATGAAATTTAAACGCTTTTGTACATTAATGCAAATTAAAACAAGCATTCAGTTATATATATAAATATATAAGTACTATAATACATTTAACTAAAGCATTAAGGCTAATCATATCTATGATTTAGTGTACGACCAAACATAATAGACAAGCTAACATATTTTATCAAGTTCAAGCACATTTCACCATATTATCTTTAACCATTTTCGGACACGAATAGCAACTCATTTGTATACCTAATTTGCATATATAATAACAAGTCTAAACTTCATGTTTCAACATATTAAGTAATCCTTTAATTCGGTTATCAATTATAACCTTAATCGGTCACACTATTATCAAGTCCATGCTTATTAAATGAACCACACACCAAGGCCGAATTGCTACCACATATATATAGTACATATAATAATCAATCATTTCACGAGCAACTTGACCTTTAAATACCAAACCACAAACTACATGTCATATGCATATGTATATATTTTACCCATCACTAGTCGATTATAAAGGCACATCTTTTGTTGTCTCCAAACCAATTCACAAGACAAATTATACACCCTAAATAAGTCAATATGATAACCAAATTCACATATACTTCTATTCATGCATAACCTTAGCTGAACCAACCACATGTACATCCAAAATCATCAACCATTATCAAAACATATAATACTTGCCACAATTACTATGCATTCATAGCATGTAACATTATAATCAAGATGAACATAAACCATAATCAACATAACCAAATTCAAACATAAAAGTTAAGCCATTTTCGCATGGCTTAGATTACACATAACCAAAATCAAATATTTCAAAACATAATCCAGCCTATACATGCCATAGATTCGAAAGTTCACTTATAAAGGTACTGAAGACAGTCGACAGTGTGATAGACTTTGCTGACGACCCCCGAGCTCATAACTTGACTCTAAAATCTATAAAATAGAAACAAACATACACACATGAGTAAACTTTTATAGCTTAGTAAGTCATAAGCAAATAAACTATTCAATAACATGAACAATTCATTTAAAGTAAATCTAATTATGCTATCATATTCATAGTAAACCCCAAATCTTATGGTTTCACATAACATATACATTTGCAAATAAGTTTACTTAAGGCCGAATACACATATAAAAATGTTAACAAAATATCTTTCAAATTTCAAAGCTAATTATCATTATGTTAACACATATACATATACACTTGAATCAAAATATGATATCGTATGTATATACATAGCAATGGCCGATTATACTATAGAACGCACACATCCTCACATTTGTAACTTACTTACCTTATTTCGAGTAGGTAACAAACCAATTCATACCTGATTAGTTTAGCTCATTTTGCACATTTGATCACAACCTATCGTTGCCCGATGAACGATTCAGAATTGGATAAGACACTTGGATAATCACATATATCGTACAATACCAACGTCTCAGACGTGGTCTTACATGTAATTACATATCGATGCCACTATCCCAGATAGGGTCTTACTATATGTCGAAGTCACATCTCGATGCCAACGTATAAAACGTGGTCTTACTCGCACATATATCGATGCCATGGTCTTACTCGCACATATATCGATGCCATGGTCTTACTCGCACATCACATATCAGAATCCTATGTCATGACATATGTATCCTAGCTATTCCTAAGGTTCATATAGGGCTTTCGAACGTCGTAACTCGGTCGAAACGAATTCATAAATATTTTTGCCAACCTTATTCACTTTCGGCTAATACATATAGATATTTACATATTTCAATTCAGCATATATAATTCACATTTAATTAAAATTAAGTACGTCTATTTGGTTATAAACTTACCTGGGACGATGAAAAACAGAACGGGACGGCTAGTCGACAACTTTAGTTTTCCCCCGATCCAAATTCGATTTTCTCTTTTCTTGATCTAAATTAATATAAATTAAACTTATTTAATCAAATATTCAACCAAATTCATCCAAAAACACATAAATGGGAAAATTACACTTTTGCCCCTAACATTTCACATTTTTCACAATTTAGTCCTTATTTCACAAAACACAAAATATTCAAAATTTGAATACACCCATGTTAGGCCGAATTCTACTCATGTTCATACAAGTCCATATATTTCATTTATTTCACATTTGAGTCCCTCAATTTATCATTTTTCAATTTAGTCCTAATTACTCAAAATCATCAAGAATTCCAATACAAAACATGTTAATCTATCACATATCTTTTATTTTCTACCATCAAACAAAAAAATCACCAGCTTTCAACAATGGCATAACTCAAAATATTCACCAAAATAAAAATTCAAGCATGGGTCTTGTAGATAACTTAGCAACGATCTCAAAACGTAAAATTATTAAAACCGAGCTAGAACTTACCTTAATTGAGCTTTGCAAAGGTGAACCCTAGTTTCCTTTTTCTTTTCTTTTTTTTTTTCGCAAGAACAAGATATAAACACAAAATGGCTTTATTTTTTATGTTTTATGATATTTAATAACATATATTAACTTAACATTTAATTTACATATTTAACCTTAGTTAAAATATTATACTATCACATATTTTATGTCCATTACCGTCCACCTATATTAATAGTGGCCTAATTACATCATAAATGCCTCATATTATAAAGACAACAACAATTTGGTCCTCACACATTAAACTATCAAGTTTTCATTTTACGCGATTAAGCACTTTTATTTAATCCGACACTCAAACAATAAAATTAAATCATGAAAATTTCAAACATTCAAATTGACACATAATAAACACAGAAAATAATTTTTAAAATATTTTTCTAACTCAGATTCATGGTCCTAAAACCACCGTTCCGACTAGGGTCTAAATCGGGCTGTTACAACTCTCCCTCCTTAGGGATTTTCGTCCCCGAAAATCTTACCAGTGAATAGGTTCGGATAACATTCTTTCATTGCATCTTCTGCCTCCCACGTTGCTTCCTCAACTCCGTGTTTATGCCACAATACTTTAACTAACGGAATTTTCTTATTTTGCAATTCTTTAACTTCGTGAGCCAGAATGCGAATCGATTCTTCTTCATATGTCATATCGGACTTAATTTCAATCTCTGACGGACTAATCACATGTGAGGGATCAGATCGATATCTATGAAACATTGAGACATGGAATACATTATGGATCTTTTCTAACTCGTGGCAACAACAATTTGTATGCAATCGATCCGATATGCTCTATGAGCTCATACCCAATAAATCTCGAACTCAATTTGCCTTTACGACCGAATCGAGTATTTTCTTCCACGGTGAAACTTTCAAAATACTTTGTCCACGATCCTGAAATTCTATATCTTTTCATTTCAAGTCCGCATACGATTTTTGACGAT
>NW_026440710.1:0-10881 GCF_025698485.1 Gossypium arboreum
AAAATTTCTTAAGTGGGGAGAGTTGTGGGCAAAAACGACCCTAGTCGGAATGTGGTTTGGACCAAAACGAGGCATAAAAATAATTAATTGTTATATTTTATGCTTACTATGTGTTACATGAATATGTGGAAGTTTCATTCTCTAATTTTACCAAATGTATGAGAAATTATTAAATAGGGATCAAGGTGAAACATGGTAAAAAATGATAGGCTAATTTGTAATGGCTTATTTGGCATGTTGACAAAAGGTGGACTTGATGTCAAAATTGCCCAAATTATTCTATGGTGGGGCCAAGATGGGTGTGATGGGCAAGGAAAACATGTTTCCAACATGTTGGGTTAGTGAGGCATGTTGGGGCAATTAAATAATGTGTTAGCATTAAAGAAAAGGTTGACAAAAAATGGATGGATGCCCCTTTTGGTAGTAGAGGAAAAGAAAGGAAAAAATTTGTTCATCCATTCTCAATTCTTTGGCTGAAAATACTAAGGGAAAAGGGAGGATTTTCTCCATTTTGGTTTAGAAGAGATCTAGAAGGAATTTGGCTATACTTGCATCAAGATTAAGCTCAAAAGGCTTAGAGGCCTTTGGATAAAGGAAGGAAAAAGTGATCGAATAGAATTTGAAGTTACAACTCAGGAAAGTCTTGATTGACCCTACTTGAATTATGTGAAATGAAATATGGATGTGTTGATTATTGATATATGTGTGTATGAGTATTTGAATGGTGCAGGGCTAAGTCCAAGGCAATTATCTAGTGATATGTTTGTGTTTGAGCCTTAATGTGAAAATGAAATATGGATGTGTAATGATTATTGATATATGTGTGTTGAGTATTTGAATGGTACGGGGCTAAGTCGAACAATTATCTAGTGATATGTTTGTGTTTGAGCCTTAGTGTGAAAATGAAATATGGATGTGTAATGATTATTGATATTGTTGAGTATTTGAATGGTGGGCTAAGTCCGAAAACAATTATGCTAGTGATATGTTTGTGTTGGCCTTAATGTGAAAATGAAATATGGATTTAATGATTATTGATTTATGTGGCATGAGCAATTGAATGATCGGCTAATCGAAACATTTATGCTAGTAATTATATGGGTTAAGACCCTGGAAAAATTGACCCTAGTGGAAGGTGGTCGGGACCACAAAAGAGCATAAAATAATTAAAATTTATTTTGATGCCTATAATATTGTGCTCATGTATGACATTTTATGATGATTGATTTAGTGTTATAAGGGTGAATTCCACAAGAAAGGACTTAGTAATGAACTTTGAAAGTATGATGGGAAATGTGTGATGACTAATTAAAGCATGCATGCAAAATAATGGACTTGCATGTCAAATTCCCCTTTAAGGTGGTGGCCGGCCATGACAAGGAGGATGGGCTAAACATGTCATGAAACATGTTTTGTTGGTGCATAGGGTGAAATAATAAACAAAGGTGTATGGGTGATAAAAATGAAAAAAAATGTGTGTGGTGTGGTAATCCCCCATTCTTGGTGAGTTGTAAAGAAGGAAAAAAAAATTTTGTTAATCCTTTCTTTGAGCCAAAACTAAGGAAGAAGGAGGATTTTGCTTCATGCTTGGTTTGGAAGAGATCTAGAAGGAGATTTGGCTAAGTTGCATCAAGATTAAGGTATGTATGAGGTTGTGTTAGGAGTTTCATGCATGTTTTGGTTGCTAACTTGATGTGCATTTAGCCATGGCTCAAATCTTTGTTAAGCCATGGAAATGGTATTTGGCCAAATTTTATGGTGATAAAGCCATTGCATGCTAAGTGTGAAGCTTGATGATGATGCATGCAATGATGGATTGTCTACTCTTGAGTAAGATTTTGAGCTTTCTTTTGTTTTATCATGATTGAAGTTGAAAAGGAGCATGATTGTCATATTCCATGATGCATTCATGAGCATGGTTCATGCTTCTTGCATGTTAGTTAAAATTTGTGTTTTGGATGGCTATGGACACCTTGAAATTGACCATGCCTATATGTATATATATGTTTGCACATGATGTTTTGGTTATGGGAAGTGATGAATAAGTTTGTTTAAAAAGAAGATGTTGAAGAATAATTGTGAAATTTGCCATTACCTAGCCACATATGAGTGCTTGATGCTATATTGTAAGTTTTGAGCTACAATATGCAAAGCATTAACTAGTAAAATGCATGCTTTTTTTGTGTGGTATTAAGTGCATAATTGGCCTCAACATGGACAAGTATATTCGACCTTGGGTAGCCTATTGAAGGCCTTAGCTTTTCCTTGATGCTCGAATAAATTGTATTGAATTGCTTGATGTAGTATAAAATGTGCATGACCATTGTGTATTCAAGCAAAGGTGGCCATATTGACCATTTAAATTCCTTGTCATATTACCATAAGCTAGCCAATGGAGGTTTTGATAAATTGAATTTGTTTGAATTAGCTCAAGAGCTAAGAGGGCCACAATTGGACAAGGGAAGGAAAAAGTAATCGAATAGCCGTAAAGCCGTTCGACAACATCCAGTAAGTCCTCAAGAGTGACCTTACTTGAATTATGTGGAATGAAATATGGATGTATTGATTATTGATTTATGTGTGTAGGTATTGAATGATACCGGGCTAAGTCCGAAGGCGATTATGTTAGTGATTATAATTGTGTTTGAGCCTTAGTGAAAATAAATATGTATGTCCAATGATTATTGATGTATGTGTGCATGAAATTGAATGATATCCGGCTAAGCCGAAGACAATTATCTGAAATTATATCCGGGTTAAGACCGAAGGCAATTGTGCTAGTGGCTATATCCGGGCTAAGACCGAAGGCATTGTGGAAGTCATTCTATCGGGCTAAGACCGAAGGCATTTGTGCAAATCGTGATATCGGGTTAAGTCCGTAGGCCTTGATGCGGGTTACCATAACCGGCTATGTCCGAAGCGATTGATCGAGTGGCGACATCGGTTAAACTCGAAGGTATGTGATTTGAAAATTATAAGCTTGCTGGAAAATTTCAGCTAATGCACTTGTAAAATTTCCCAATGACAAGGTAAGTCGGTGTGTGCCTTGGCTGGAGTAGGCGTGTGAATATCCGCTCCTATGATGGAGCGAGTTATCGGCCTTAATGAAGCCGTTATTTGTGTATGAACATAAGAGTTTGGATGGTGAAGTAAGTATGATTATGTGAATGTGCATTAATGAAATGATGCATTTAACTATGTGAATGTATTGCTGTAATTAGAGTTGATTATATTCCTTGAGACTTACTAAGCATAAAAATGCTTACTCATTCTTTGGCTCTCGGTTTTCTAGATTTATTCGATGAATCGGATTCGGGATCGTTGAAGTGAAGTCATCCACACTATCAAGCCCCCATTTTGGTATAAATTCTTGGTAGAACTTGAAATGGCATGTATAGGACTACCCTTGTTGGTTTAAATATGTTATGATGTATATGTTCGGCCATGCAATGGCTTAATGTGAAGTATCAACTTAAACTATTTGCGGTTTGTATATATATATATGGTGTCATGATGTGACTATGAATTGGAAATGGGAATGTTGGTCACATGATCAGCCATTGGCATGGTTAAAATGATCATATGTGGACCTATGTAAGGCAAGACTAGTTGGTTCATGGAGACTACAAAATAGGTAAGACCTACCTTAAAACAGATGCTGCCAGCTGCAGTAACGTGAATGTGAAAAATCACCAAAATTTGTAGGAATGGTATTAAATAGTGAATCAGCTATGTAAATGAACATTGATGAGTCTATTTTCATATGGAAGAAACAGAAATGGTCATAGGAGTTACATGTTAAGAGATATTAAAGCTATTGTAAGACAGGGCCAGAACGGTTTCTGGGTTCCCTGTCTCAACTTTAAAATTTACTATAAATTATCCAGAAAGAATTAGGAGACATACCTTATATGTACAGATTCCATTTTGAGTCTAGTTTCATTAGAAACAAATGGCACCAGAATTAAAGCCCTGTACAGAGAGATATTCAAGTTATACCGCACGAAGGTCAGAGCAGTCGATCCCTGTAACATGGGTGACTTTAACTAATAAACTGTACCAATTGGCCCGACCAAAAATTCTAGAAATAAATCCATGGGTGGATATATGAGTCTAAATTCAGGAAAAATCTGAAACCAGTTTCGAGTTTTGAAACTCGAGATATGATTTTTAAGGCGACAGTGGACGCAGTTTTCCAGCCTGACTGAAATGTCAATGGATGGGCAAAACAAGTGAACTTGGCTTGCTAACCCCTCGTGTCCGACACGGCGATGGTCTCGGGTTTGGGGTGTTACAATTTTATTGGTATCGAGCCACGGTTTAGTCGATTCTAGGACTACCGTGAGGTGTTTGGGTCTAGCTATACATGCCATTAAATGATGAATCGATAGTGTGGTGATTTCGACAATTTGACTTTGAGTTTGTTTATAGCAATGGATCCGATCCCAACCGAGCAATAGCGATGATGTGGAGAGTGTGGCGCTGCTCCCTTTGAGGGACAGCGCGGACTCTCAACCTATGGCCACAATCCGAATGATGAGGCTAGGCAAGCCTTTTATAGTGTGATGAGCGAATGGTTTAATCAATACATTCGAACTAACACGTCCCACAACCTCCATTCGACAAATGCAACCCGCACCTACAATACCTCGTAGGACCAAATAAGGTCAAGTAAGCCCCGATCGATAGGATTGAAAACATGGGGCCACTGAATTTAAAGCTACGGATGATGATGATGCGAGCGAGTGAATTTTGGTTGGACAACACTATCCAAGGTGCTCGATGAGCTATCTTGTACACCCGATGAGTGCTTAAAGTGTACCATCTCCTTGCTACGTGATTCCACCTACTATTGGTGGAGTACTCGACTTACTGGTACCTAGAGCAAGTGACTTGGGAATTCTTTCAAACCAATTTCAAAAAAAAAAAAAAAAAAAAAAAGTATATCGTCGAGATTCATTGACCAAGCGAAGGAATTTCTTGATCTTAAGCAGGTTCTATGTCGGTTCACGACTATGAGCGAAATTTGTGAGCTTAGCGATACCGCGAAATGCATTTATCAAGCTATTATGTGAAGCGCTCGAGGATGGGTGAATGATGATATAAGGATGTTTGTTGGCATTCTCGAAATCACGAGAATCGTAGTACTTGTTGAGCGAGCTTGTAAAGTCGAAGAGCTTAGAAAGGAGAAACAAAAAGCGATGTGGGAACGGAGAATTCGAAGAGGTCCTCGGAAAGTCTCTTCATGACGACGAGAGAGATTTCGAGATGATGTGAACCGGTCTAGAGCGCTTTGGGCTTTTCTAGAGCGAGGCGCGATCGACCTGTGACCACAGAGTCACTTGATCGCGATGGTGGAAATGATCGTAGAGAGGTGAGTGTCAACATTGTGGCAAATGGCATTCGGGAGTGTTGGTTTCGTGATCGCTCTGCTATAAGTGTGGATCGGCCGACCACTTTAGGAAGGATTGCGAGGATGCTTGAGCAGAATGTGAGTCAGTGGAAACTCGGGTGCTACCCTGCTCGAGGTAGGCCACCTAGAAATATGGGCAATGTCGTGGCGGTCGGAGAGGATCTAGAGATGCTACCATCGGATCCGAGGCTCGTGCTCCTGCGAGGACTTATGCCATCTGCAGCGAGGATCTTGCCTCTCCGGATGTCATTACGGTGCTTTCACTCTTTTCAATACTAATGTGATTGCTTTGATTGACCACGGTTCTACTTAATCTTATATATGTGAAACCTTAGCATCGATAAGACTTTGCCTATTGAGTCTCTTGAGTTTGTAATCGGTGTCAAACCCTTGGGTCATTACGTGCTTGTCAACAAGTGTGCAAGAAAAGTCCCCTAGTGTTCCGAGTTCTTGTTTCCGCGGACTTGATGCTTTTGCCGTTCGATGAATTGAGCGTTATTCTTGGTTTGAATGGGTTGACCATGCGATCACGATCGTAAATTGCAAAAGCAAGACTATCGATTTGAGGTCTTGTGAATAACGAGATAATTCGGGTTAAGTCTACGGACATAAAGGGTTGCCGGTATAATATCGCAATGTTGGCCCGAAAATATGTAAGAAAAGAGTCGCGAAGCGTACCTTGCGTCGTGCTCGATGACAAGGAATCAGAAAAGAAACCGAATCGTGCGTGGTTTGTGAATACCGGATGTTTTCCCGAAGAATTGCGGGTTTACCACTGTTCGAAAGCAAATTTGGCATCGAATTGGTACTGGTACCACTCCAATTTCGATAGCTCGTATCGTATGGCACCAGAAATTAAAGGAGTTGGAAGCTTCGGTTGCAAGAATTGGTGGATAGAGGTTTTGCTACTTGAGTTTTTACGCCTTAGGGTGCGCCGGTGTTGTTCGTGAAAAGAAGGATGGAACCATGCGGTGTGCATCGATTATCGTCGACAATAAGCGACAATAAAGAACAAATATCCGTTGCCACGTATCGATGACTTGTTCGATCAACTAAAGGAACCTCGGTGTTCTCGAAAATAGATTTGAGATCGGGCTATTATCAATTGCGAATCGAGATTGGACGTACCCAAGGCGCCTTGAGCGAGATATGGTCACTATGAGTTCCTAGTGATGCCGTTTGGGCTCACTAATGCCCTACGGTATTTATGGATTTAATGAATCGGATCTTTAGACCATATTTGGATCGATTAAGTAGATCGTGTTCATTGATGACATCTTGGTCTATTCAAGAAATGAGACCGAACATCTTGAACACCTGCGGTTAGTCTTTGCAAATTTTACGGGATAAGCAATTATATGCTAAGTTGACAAGTGTGAGTTACGGTTAAGAGGTTAGCTTCTTGGGTCATGTGGTATCTGCGTGAATTATGTCGACGAATAAAATTTCAGCCATACTTAATTGGAAGCCTCAGAAATATTCGAGGTTCGAGCTTTTTGGGGCTTCTAGGTTATTATGACGATTTGTAAAGGCTTCTCAACGATAGCCGCCGATAATGAAGCTTCTCCAAAAGGATGTTAAGTTCGAATGGACGGAGAAATGCCAAAAAGTTTCGATCAATGAAAACTTATTTGGTGAAGCCCCAATTCTAGTGCAACCCAGTCAAGCAAAGAGCTTGTCATCTATAGCGGCCTCTCTACTTGG
This sequence comes from Gossypium arboreum, assembly GCF_025698485.1. Classification (NCBI taxonomy): domain Eukaryota; kingdom Viridiplantae; phylum Streptophyta; class Magnoliopsida; order Malvales; family Malvaceae; genus Gossypium; species Gossypium arboreum. Next base: position 7,118 of record NW_026440710.1, read on the forward strand.
GTTAGGTTGCGTATTAATGCAAGAAGGTCGAGTTGTGGCCTATCGTCGAGGCAATTAAAGCCACATGAGAAAAATTATCCGACTCATGATCTCGAATTGGCATCCATCGTATTACGCCTTAAAGATTTGGTGACATTACTTATTTGGTGAAAGGTGCCATGTATACTCGGATCACAAAAGTCTCAAATATTTGATGATCCACAGAGACTTAAATCTGCGACAAAGGCGTTGGATCGAGTATTAAAGGATTACGAGTGGTCATTGACTATCACCGGGAAAGCGAATGTGGTTGCGGATGCCTTGAGTCGTAAATCATTATTAACTTCTGAGCGATGAGCGTGCACTTATGCATTCGATCCGATAGTGTGTTAGTAGCTAAATTGAAAGCCAAACCACTATTGATACATCAAATTCGAAGCTCGAGAAAGTCGACGGCGAGTTGGTCGCAAAGCGAGTGAGTGTGTTCCAAACAAGGATTGAGTTTCAAATCGATGATGCGATTGTTTGAGGTTCAAAAGTCGTCTGTGTGTTCCAAAGATTGGAACTCATTTCGATAATCTGAATGAAGCCCATTGTAGCGAATGGCAATCCACGGGAATCGAAGATGTACAATGATTTGAAGCGTCGGTTTTGGTGGCATGGTATGAAGCGAGACATCTCCGACTTTGTTTCCGGATGTTTAATATGTCAACAAGTGAAAGCGGAGCATCGGTGCCTTGAGATTACTTGACCAATCCACGATACGAGTGGAAATGGGATCGAGTCACAATGGACTTTTATCCGGATTGCCATTGTCGACAAGTAAGAAGGATGCGGTTTGGGTCGTGGTAGATCGATTGACTAAGTCGGCCCACTTTGTCCCGTCGTCGGATTTTCAATTGACAAATTATTTGAATTGTCGTTTCTCAGTTGTGAGATTACAGGGGTGCCTATTTCCATCGTGTCGGATAGAGATCCAGAGATTTACCTCGCGATTTTGGAAAAAGTTGCAGAAGCTTTGGGTACCAAGTTGCATTTCAGCATACGCCTTTCACCCCAAACCGATGGTCAATCCGAGCGGATAATTCGGATACTTGAGGATATGTTAAGATGTTGCGTCCTCGAGTTTAGTGGTTTATGGGAGCGGTATTTGCCGTTGATTGAATTCGCTTACAACAACGACTTTCAATCAAGTATTAAGATGGCACCTACGAGGCCTTATGCGATCGTAAATGCCGTACACCATTGTTTTGGTGAGCTCGGTGAAAGCAAGATTTTGGGTGGATTTGATTAGGGATCTTTGAGCAGAAAGTGAAAGTAATCCGTGAAAGTCTGAAGATAGCCTCGATCGTTAGAAGTTGTCGCGGACCTGAGCGTAAGGATATCGAGTATCGGTGGGTGATAAAGTGTTTCTCAAGGTATCGCCTTGGAAAAGATACTCGATTCGGTAGTAAGGACAAGTTGAGCCGAGGTTCGTTGGGCCATATGAGATATCCGGCGAGTCGATCCGGTGGCATATCGTTTGATTTTGCCCCGAACTCGAAAAGGTTCACGATGTCTTTCACGTTTGATGCTTGACGCTATAGATCCAATCCATCGCGTGATTAGTCCATCGAAATTGAAATTCAAGCTAATATGAGTTATGAGGAAGAACGATTCGTATCCTATCACGAGAAGTGAAAGAGTTGTGAAATAAGCGGGTTCAGCTAGTAAAAGTGTTATGGCTCAAGCAGGGATAGAAGAAGCTACTTGGGAGACCGAGAACTCTATGAAAGGCGATATCAAACCTATTTACAGGTAAGATTTTAGGGGACGAAAATTTCTTAAGTGGGGAGAGTTGTGACGAAAATTGACCTAGTCGGAAGGTGGTCTCGGGACCACAAAACGAGCATAAAAATAATTAAAATTTATTTTGATGCCTATAATATGTGTGCTCATGTATGACATTTTATGATGATTGATTTAGTGTTATAAGGGTGAATTCCACAAGAAAGGACTTAGTAATGAACTTTGAAAGTATGATAGGAAATGTGTGATGACTAATTAAAGCATGCATGCAAAATAATGGACTTGCATGTCAAATTCCCCTTTTATAGGTGGTGGCCGGCCATGACAAGGAGGATGGGCTAAACATGTCATGAAACATGTTTTGTTGGTGCATTAGGGTGAAATAATAAACAAAGGTGTATGGGTGATAAAAAATGAAAAAAAATGTGTGTGAGTGTGGTAATCCCCCATTGCTGTGAGTTGTAAAGAAGGAAAGAAAAAATTTTGTTAATCCTTTCTTTGAGCCAAAACTAAGGAAGAAGGAGGATTTTTGCTTCATGCTTGGTTTGGAAGAGATCTAGAAGGAGATTTGGCTAAGTTTGCATCAAGATTAAGGTATGTATGAGGTTGTGTTAGGAGTTTCATGCATGTTTTGGTTGCTAACTTGATGTGCATGTTAGCCATGGCTCAAATCTTTGTTAAGCCATGGAAATGGTATTTGGCCAAAGTTGTTATGGTGATAAAGCCATTGCATGCTAAGTGTGAAGCTTGATGATGATGCATGCAATGATGGATTTCTACTCTTGAGTAAATTTTGAGCTTTCTTTTGTTTTATCATGATTGAAGTTGAAAAGGGCCATTTGAAATTGCATTCATGAGCATGGTTCATGCTTCTTGCATGTTAGTTAAAATTTGTGTTTTGGATGGCTATGGACACCTTGAAATTACCATGCTCATATTGTATATATATGTTTGCACATGATGTTTTGGTTATGAAGGAAGTGATGAATAAGTTTGTTTAAAGAAGAAGATGTTGAAGAATAATTGTGAAATTGTAAGCACATTGCCTAGCACAATATGAGTGCTTGATGCTATATTTAAGTTTTGAGCTACAATATCAAAGCATTAACTAGTAAAATGCATGCTGTTTTTGTGTGGTATTAAGTGCATAATTGGCCTCAACATGGACAAGTATATTGCCTTGGGTAGCCTATTGAAGGCCTTAGCTTTTTTGATGCTCGAATAAATTGTATTGAATTGCTTGATGTAGTATAATATGTGCATGACCATTGTGTATTCAATAAAGGGTGGATATGACCATTTAAATTCCTTGTCATATTATAAGCTAGCACAATGAGGTTTTGATAAATTGAATTTGTTTGAATTAGCTCAAAGAAGAGGGCCAATTGGACAAAAGGAAAAATTGAATAGCCGTAAAAGCCGTTCGACAACATCCGAGGTAAGTCCTCAAGTGACCTTACTTGAATTATGTGGAATGAAATATGGATGTATTGATTATTGATTTATGTGTGTAAGTATTGAATGATACGGGCTAAGTCGGGCGATTATGTTAGTGATTATAATTGTGTTTGAGTTAGTAAAATAAATATGTATGTCCAATGATTATTGATGTATGTGTGCATGAGAAATTGAATGAATCCGGCTAAGCCGAAGACAATTATCTGGAAATTATATCGGGTTAAGACCAAGGCAATTGTGCTAGTGGCTATATGGGCTAAGACCGAACATTTGCGAGTCATTCTATCCGGGCTAAGACGAAGGCATTTGTGCAAATCGTGATATCCGGGTTAAGTCCCGTGAGCCTTGGTGCGGGTTACCATAACGGGCTATGTCCCGGCGATTGATCGATAGCGACATCGGTTAAACTCAAGGTATGTGATTTGAAAATTATAAGCTTGCTGGAAAATTTCAGCTAATGCACTTGTAAAATTTCCCAATGACAAGGTAAGTGCGGGTGTGCTTTGGCGCTAGGAGTAGGCGGTGAATATCCGCTCCTA